>NW_027281017.1:0-185152 GCF_046629955.1 Centroberyx affinis | reverse complement strand
AAACTGAAAATAGTGAAAATAAGATATTTAAACTAGTTCTATCCAAGACATTTTGGAATAATCTTCACATGGTTGTTGAACATTTTCTTCACCATTGTAGGTGGTTAGAGGTTCGCAAAATGATCCACAACCATATTCAACATAACATCATTTTTGTGTTTGGGAATACCTCTCTATGACTCTCTCACTATAGCCTTCATGGGCAAGAAACGTATATGTGTTGATATCACAGTGGATTGCATTTCTCATGCCATATCAATTTCGCGTCTTCCATAAACTTGCAGAAACTTGCAGAAAAGTGTGAGAAGATGGTTTGTAGTATGTTGTGGTACATTGCTTTTAAGACTTAAATGCTGATTCATTGTTAAGATTGGCAGTGCAGCAATGTGTTACTGTTTTAGTTATTTTGACACAGCACTGGCAGGTAAATGTTTGACATTCACAGATAAGTAAATAATACCAACAACAACATGAGCCGGTCTGCCACTGCTGCACTTAAGGGAGCTTGTTAGATGGGATGGAGATGTCAGCAAATGAGAAAAAGCCTCATTACCACTCAAGGTATACCTGTTTTTTTTTTGTTTTTTTTTTCACCCACTTGAAATTGTACACCTATTTATAGTCGGTGTCGGATGGCACCCTTAAGCTTGCAGACAGGTGAAACCAGCAGTGAACTATTTTACTCAATAAGCACTATTCCTGCAGCCAATTCTTTTCTCTGTCTTGTTTTGAAAATTAAAAATAGGACTCTAATAAGACTCTACTCAAGTACAGCAATTAAAGTGATTTTAGTTAGTTCTTTTCCACCTTTTTTTCCACCAAACATTCACCTCTGTCTTTTGTCTGTTCAGGGCTAAATAGACACTGAGTAGATAGCTAATCAAATGGCTACAGCCCACAGAAAGGAATAACTTAACTGCCCGTGTCTCTCCTTTAAATGTCATTGAATAGCGCCACTTCAATCAGATGTGCAATTAGCTGAGTGTATTTTCCTTCTCCTCGGCGCTGGGGCTTGCTGCTGGCAAAACTTCCCCTGCTGGGACTAAAGGGTATATTTTTGTTTGTTTTGCCGCAGTGAAAGTAGAGTTATGTAAAATCACTGTGCTAACATGTTCAACCCACCTGAACAGGGGATGCAGAACGAGTTCACTTCCCAGGTAAATTGTCCCCAGCATGGCTGTTTACACACACACACACACTTACAGAATACATTGTGGCGTTGTGGAAACAGACATACACCCAACAGAACCTCATTGTTTTTTTACAATTACATGTCAAATAAAAGGTGACAGATCTTATAAGCAAAGGCTCTTGACGCTGTGTTTAAACAGAAACACTGCTGTGCATTTGACTGCACAATCCTAAAGGTTTTCTCTTTATCGGAGAGTTAGAGAATCCTTTATCATCTGTCACAACTGGGTGGGTGTTGGTAGTGTTATGCGAAGTGTAATTCCAAGTGAGAAGAATATGAATCTGTTGTACCATATTTAGGTGTGGAGTAATGTGCAGACGTCGATGCAGAGAACCTTATTGTAGAGTGTTTCATTATGAATGTGAATAAATCCAGGTGATAATACCTCAAGGCAATATGCATATGGTATTATCATAAATGGTACATTATGTTGTTTTATCTTCTCATACTATGGAGATAACTTACGGTCATTAGTAGAGGCGACCTAATAATCAAAATATATTGCTGCTTTGGAGAAATGTGGGCCACTGTTCTTCTATGCTGGTGATATTGTTCTTGGTTAACATCCAGCTGGGTCATTACCAAGTAAGAAATGTTCGACTGGTCTGAATATATAACAACCAGGCTGGAAAAAGACAGATACCTGAAAAAGACTGTTGCGGTTTGGGTGCAGGTCAGTTCAGTAATCTTGTAAGTAAAAGTGAATGGTTTGATATGTAGGTTACTGTGACACAGTAAACTGTCTTGTCTTACCCTAGTCTCTACTCCAAAACACTCTGAGTTGTAGCTTGAGAAGAGTCAGTTGAACAAACAGCTAGTTTTTGGCTTTGTTAGCTAGCTACTAGCTAACTGACTAATTTAGCCAAGCAAGCAACCAGTGTTAATGTAAACATGCAGCTAATAGCCACTAGCCTACTAACGCTAGCTTCTACTAGATTTGTCAACTAGTGTGCAAATCACAGATACTATGATTAGCTAGCTAACTGACACAACATCATATTTATCAGCAAAATTATTATCAATTGCCAATCAAAAACAGCACAGAAATTGAGCATGTTTATTGAATTCTGGTGGGAGTATGTTTAGAAATGCTGTTCTTAGCCATTGCTGCCGAAGCACTGTGAACCTCCATTATGGCTGCCAGAGACACACCGTACAGTAAGGGAAATAGCCTTCATGTGAAAATAAAATTACATGTAAATCACGCACTCCTTGTCCACTTCTGTAACGATTAGTCACTAGTCAGTAACCTTTGGCTTATTCATGTGTAAAACAGGAACGTATAGGTGGTTCGATTAGGCCTATAGCTTCTGTGTAGTATTGCTATCACTCACTGTGCTGTTTTGAATAAAGATATTGAACAACTCTTCTTTCTTTCCATGAAATTGTGTGTGAAAACCCTATCAAGTGCTTCATGCTGGATTTTTAAATCAATATTAATTATACTGGAGTTATCTTTCCTAGTAACATGACCGAGAACTGACATTATGTGCACATAACCTGATTTCATGATCTCCATTGACATTGAGAAAATGACTTTTTTTTGTTAACAATGCAAGCATGGTCCTGTTTGTATACTGTCAGATAATATCACATTTTATTAGAAACGATAGCATGAAGTATAGAGCAATATCAAATTAGGTTCAACATTGTGCTCCGGAGATAAATATCCTGCAGTCAGCAGCTCTTTGCATCACATTAATTCTTTGGCAAAGATTAGCATTATGTGTACAGGAAAGTAAAGCCAAGTCGTTTGTCTTCGAATTGGGTCTGCACTAGGTATTAATTGTTCTCCATTATGTGAAAGAATAGCATAGAAGCTGACTCTGCCTAGACATCATTTGTTATAATTATTGTGCGTAAGAAAACACAGGAGAACATATTCTGATGTGTGGGATAATTTGCACCATTCATCAGCTGCTGATGCAGTCAAACTGCTTGCCAGTTCTACTAACATTATACTAACACAAGTGGAAGCAAGCCGGAGCCAGAATTCAAATTCACATATGCAGTTGTTGAGGCTCACATACTGTTTATGAATCACTACTGTAAGTTTGCTTGCAATGGTTCAAACGTGGTCTAATAACAGCAACGAATGATAAATAATAACTATCAAAGACATAATTATTACAAGAAAGATACATGCATAACGTCATTGCAGGATTACAAGTAACAGGAATTCAAGATCAAACTGCTTTTGGTGAATCTATAATGTCACCTCAACATTGCCACATTTCTTTAAAATTACTTACTTGTAAGCCATCATGCTTCCATACTGTATGAACGGTCAACCTCTAACATTAGCTGTCCCAAGGATCTGTTAAGTGTTACTTCAGATTCTCCTTATATGACCAAAACCATACAGTGAACTACAACAACAAGTATCATAAAATTAGGAATAATTAATTTCCAATCAAGGGTTGTCGTTAACAGAGAATTGCGTTTGGTCTGTGGTTAATAATCTTGTGCCATGACAGAGCAAGCCCTTTGGTTAAAGGAGAATTTAGAGTTGTAGCACATTTACCTCTGTCTATGTCTAGTTTACATTTCCCCGATCATTTTGCAAGACATGCTATATTTAATCAGATTTTTTTTAACATTTACGTGCTTTTTGTCGTTTTTAAAGTTTTCCGGTGTCAAATCTAGCTTGAAATTAACTTCCGTCCCTGCCATCAAAGACGCCCTAAATAAGAACACGCGGATGTGACAGTAAAGTTTGTAAGGCGACATGTTCTAGAGGGATTATTTCTTGGAGGAGACTTCCATTTCTCCCTGTGGGTGTCAGGTGATTGACAGTAAGCAGAGCGCAGCGTAATGTGTGCACCGATGAAAAAAAGTCAACTCTGGCACAATGAAATAACAATGAAACAGAAACTTTGACAAAACCAAATTAAGGCTTTGTGTTTACTGCAATGGATTATCTCGCTCTGGCAATTGTCAAGCCTGTGGAAGTTGTTTCTCACACTGTACAAGAACGAATGGCAGCAAATGGCCTCTTCTGAAGGGAGGAAAACGAGCGCCGATATCTCCAACTATGCTGACTGTGCGCAGATGCCAGCAGGAGTAATGCAAAGGAGAGGGGAACCTGGACCATAAACACAAACATAAAAAAAAATCAAATAGAACGTATTATCGTTTAAGCTTGTGTGCTTCCACTGCATGTAAATATACCTTCACTACTAGCTTATAGCAGGTGTTGTGGGAAATTACAACCCTGAGTACAGAAAAAATGAAAACAATATAAGAAAAATACATCAGGTCCATGTCAGTGTAATTAGTATGCACAGTATGTGAATGGGAAGTCAAAGAGAAAAGCCTGAACACTAATGACTGCATCCCTGGGGTAGCTCGTACTGGTACTGACTATTATTGGAGTTTGCATGCTAAAATGTGACAGTTTTGTGCCAAAGTGAAATTACTAACTGCATTATGTTAGAAATCTGCACTTGTCACTACTAAGTGTACAATACAAGACATTTCCGCTCTTTTCTTATGTCTCTAATCTCCTTCTCCTTATGAAAGGCTCCTTCTCCAAGGCCCCATGTATTCTTTTTGGAGACGTCCTTGGAGTTCCACCAAACAATATGAAAAATACAGATCTTACTTTCTTTTGAAAAAGTAGAGTCTGGGGGTTTGTTTTTGTCCTTGTATGTCTGGATGTACTTGTAATGTAGCCTAGCCTAATATTCAGGCTTGTCATGCTAAATCTTCATATCTTTCACTGCATTAAATTGCATGACCTTTGGCTACAGTGGTAACATGCTGGCTCTTGATCCAAATGTGATGACAAATGTTTCTACCTGTGGTTTGTGCAGTTGAGTTGAGTTGAGTTCATTTTGACCAGTGCACTTTTGGAAATTTTTTGTATAAATGATGCAGAAAAACCTCAGATTATTAATTTGTATTACTGTATGTCGACTGCATCGTAATCTTCAAACCACTGTATACCAAATAGTCCAATAAAATACAATCATTAGGTAGAGCATTCCTTTCCTCTATGCAAAAAATAACCTCACTATTGGATTTGCACGGATGTGTAAATCTAGTCAAGTGGCTAAGGCTTGGGTCTTATGGTGCCAAATAGAAAAACCAAAGGAATTAACTTATTCCTTTCTACTGCTGTCACTTGACTCGTTAAAGGTTTTGTCCAAGAAACAGATCAAAGGCTTTTGTCTTCCTTGCTTTTGTAGTATAATCCCCTCAGTGACAGGAAGATGAAATATTAGCCAAAGCACCAGTGTAGGGTTTTGAAAATGAGAGGAGAAGAACCGCACAGTAATTCAGTTAGTTGTTATGAATATTTAAATGGGTATTGGCACTGCGCATCACCTTCTATTTGTGCTCAGATATCATGTGCATTACACTGTCAAAAGGGATTACAATTCAAAATGGCTTAATATCAGTTTAATCTTGTCGTAACATCGCACCATTTCGCTCATGCTACTTTTTTTTTTGTCAGCACACCTCCCCCAATTGGCAAAACGCCCCGAGCCGACGGCGCAACTGCTGCTTCACAATCATCATTTTCAAGTCGTCCAGCTCTCTGACCCAAATTGCAGCAATAAATCCTCCGCCGAAGCCAGTTCAGCCGGTTTATTCCATTCTCCCTGTATATGATGGAGCATTTCCCTAGGTGAAAGACTTGGAGAGAGGCCAGCATATTTGTCCCACGCTCTTTGCCGTGACAGGCCCCAGGAGCCAGTGACCCGTCACAGATGGAACATTGTCCGTGACACTGATGACCAAGCACTGCAGTGTGGAGACGACTTGAAATCAATGACCCTGTATTTAAATTATGATTACACCAGGCTCTGCTCATCTTCCCTGTCGCCACGGTTAGGAATCAATGCAATCTCTCAGCCGGTGATCAGCGATTCGCGGCAGAATATTGGCCAAAATCCGACATTAAACCCATGAACATCATTAATATTCGTCACTTACATAACGCATAGTTGCCCCGTTCTTTGAAGTCATCCTTCGCATAACTGAAAACACCACAGCAGCAAATACTGATCATGATTATAGGGGAATTTAAAAGTGAGATGCAGAAATGATGCTTTTTTTCCTCCGTGCTGATGAACCTCAGGCAAAATCAGCAGGGCTGGAGACACAGCCGGCGGGCATATGCAAGTTTTTTGATCTCTGTTATGACGAAGCGGCAGGGGGGCGAGGCTCCCGATAAAGGGCGGGTACATCCCTCCGCTCCGCCTTTGGCTCACCCACCGCTAATTGAGTCTGTGATCCGTCATCCCTCTCTTCAGACAAACCCGGGGCTCGGGCTAAATCGAGTCAGTTCCACTCGCGGAAGGTAACGAGAGACTCATGGAAACAATTAGTAGCCGCTGTAGCCTCGGGGGTCCAGCTGCATGTGGCAGAGGGAGGCTCTTCAGGCTTCTGTGTCAGATTGTCATGTCTAGACAAAGGTCAAGAGGGGCTCAAACAGATCAGAGGATATAGCTACAGCTACAGTATATACACTATAGACTGTATATATGAGCTGCTGAGTGGATGGTTCTGCTGCTGGAAACCGTTTCCTCTCTATTAGGCTGTAATTCCTTAAATCTGAAAGTCTTCATTATTATTAATTCATTAAACTTCCCTCTGAATCTTTGTTAAATATCTATATTGTTGAGATAATATAGACATAAACATGGATTTTAATACTTGTTCTTAATCTTTTTGGCCCATACTTAGACTTACCCTAGAGCTTAATTCCATAATAAGAAATGAACACTATACTATTTAACTTACTCCAAGTTAAACAAAATGCTTTATCAAAGCCGCATGAGGAAGTTTATTTCTATTTCTTGCCCACATTTTAAAACAATACATGCAAGAGGATATATTTTTCTTAATTTTTAAAGTTGCTTAGGATGGATTTAGCATACATTTTTTTTAAATGTTGTGATATCTATCAATACCTTTGCAACTCATTCCTCCATGTTGTGGCCACTCTTTGATGACAACTAATAAAAAAAGAGGTGAAATATCACCGACTTACCAAGTATAATATTCTATTACACTTTAATGTATCATTCATTTGTTTTGTATCTGTCTCTGTCTGCAGCAGTAACACCTCACATGATCAGTCTTCATGTTACACTTAGCTGCCAATCCACTAACATGAAAGAGTAACAGAAACTGTGTGCTTGACAAAAACATTTCATCAAAGTTTATTACTGGGAAAAAACAGAGATAGACAGAGATGATATCCATTTATCTCATGCACACAAATCATATCATCACAAACAAATAGTGAGTTATATTGCGTCTGTCATCGCTCGTTGTCCAGATTTTTATCATTTTGATAAATATGAGTTGTCATGTTTTTTCTAACCTTCAATAACTCTTCATCTGTCAGTGGCATTATGAAGATTGATATTTATGAGGGATGACTACAAAGGAAAGACTCAGGAAAGGAAATAAAGGAAAAAGAAATAAAGATAAAGAAAGGAAATAAAGACTTCGGTGCATTATCCCTTTATGCAAATTAATGGTCATTTCTCTCTTGGATAGGCGCAGAGTAATGGAGTAGGTGTTTTAATTGTAAAGCCAGATCTGTCAAACTCTTCTCACCTTATATAAAGGTTTCTTCGGTTTTCTTCTGCACCTTTCACACGGCTCTCTAGCTTAATCCAACACATTGTTGAAAGAACAAAGATTAGTTTCCAGTAGCGCTGTTCAGACAGAAAAACATATCAGAGAGCAGCGTTCAAATTTGACTGAATAAATTACACATTACCATGAATTTTCCATTGTTTTATTAACATGGATTTTCCTGTATTACAAATTCTTAAATAATAAAAGATCTTTTGTTTGTTGCAGAGGAATTGCGCGGTCTGGAGTTGCTAATGAAGAATGGGCAATTATTTTAATCCAGCCATGGAGAGCAGAGAGCTAAACAATTAATTCTGTAGGGATTATAGAATAACATTGAGGTATAAATTGTGTCTTATCTGCTTAATTTCATTTAAGTGGCTTGGCAACACACACACTAATGCCTTCTTACAATCCTATTGCTTCAGTCGCGAATGCTAACCCAGCTGTCATTATCTTTGTATGCTGCGCTGTAAGTTAAATTGCTGTGTCATGTCAACTCAGTTTGAATAAGCTAAAAGGTGCTAAATCAGCATATTGCATGCTTAACAATACAGCAGCTTGGGGATCTTCATCTTTACCAATGGAGCTGAGCATACTGTAGATGATCAGAATAATTGTAATACATTTTACAAGCATTATTTTAAAGTGTACAAGGTGAAAGTGTCTATAAAGTCAAAAAGCACTTATTTTTCTCATTTGAAATTACAGCCTGAAGAACAAATCCCATGTGTTAGAACTAACACAGAGTAAAGAGTCTTGGTGGGAATTCAGTGATCCTGTTTTGCGGTTGGCTGTCCATCTCATGGGAGCAGATACAAAAAATTGTGTGGGCTAAAGAGGTGGTAGTTTTTGGTTGGCACGTGGCTGGAGGGACAGCGCTAACAGGTTCCCAGACCACACTGGATTCTCACCCATCACAAACCCTCCCTGGAGCGCTCATTAGACCGCTGCCAGGTCTCTTTCTAAAGGGGGTTTTCAAATGTGATTTCCTCTGCCCAGATTGAGGTCAAAGTGACAGCTGAAAAATATGTCAGAGAATGACATTTCTCATCCTTGACTTTGAATTCACTAACTCGTCACCAAGAATGGGATTTTATATTCAGTGATGCTGAGCCACAGACTTGTTGCCCGTTGTAGTGGACCGTTCATTCAAGGCTTAACTTAGCCCTAGGACTTTTTTATAAGCAATCCAGGGATATCGGTGCTAAATGGTGAGAGTTTGGCTGCTCTTTCTGCTCCACAATATAGCACAATTTCTGAATGTGATGGAAAGTTTAAGGCACATAAATGTGCATCAAATGACTGTTATCTTAATATCATTTAACATACAATAATCATTTAATTGGCCATATTTAGACCAGTTTCTTGCAGAGGAAGAGCCTTTTCTTTGCATTATCTGTGGATTGCAGTGAGCATGGACGTTACACGGACGTTATGCAAATCAAGAACTTGCAAAACTAACCAATTCAGGAAGCAATAAATCACGGCTTGATTATTCGTTTTTGTTGCAATGCTACACAAGTTAATCACACCAGGTAGTAAAATTAAATCTCTAATGGTTCTGTAATGGTCTGAAATGCAGCCAGTAGCTACCTAACTCACTAGTAAAGTTACCTGCATGTGTGTGGGTATGCTGGGACAGGTGGGAGAACATGTAGGCTCTGCAACAGCAAACAGCAAATTCAGATTCTTAATGATTTAAGCTGAATGAAATAGACACTACCGATGTGCATCTCTGATGATGTTAAACCTGTGATGTTGTAGATAAAAGGCTTTGTAAACCTTTAAAAGTATCCATTTATTTGGACTGAAAATGGTTTTGCGACCAGGGGGAACACTACCTGTTTTTTTTGCTTTTTGTTTTTATTAAGGGCTGGATGGCAGCTTAGAAAGGGAGTGTAGCACAGTTTAATTTACGCACTCTTATGGGTTAAGTTTTTATTGGTGATCAAGACGTGCTTTCGTAAGCCCACCCTGTTTTCAAACCCACCCAGGGAGAAACTAGAGATGGGGCTGAGGAGAAAAGCGAGCCCTTCCTTGACAAGGCTTTTCTTAATATTGCAGTATTCGTTCTTTCTCTCACTTCTGTGTTTTCATGCCCCCAAAGGTAAGGCAAGAGAACACAAAAGTAATTGCAGATCTAAGCTTTCCATGCATTTAAATGCTCTATTTCCAGAAAAGGACAAGGGCGTTGAGTTGCCAACGAAAACTTTGAAGATGAATAACAGCCTTGCTGTCCTTTTGCCTCATTTCCATTACAAAGCTCAGGCGTTTTGTTATCACAGTTGAAAAATTACATGACTTTTACCCAACAAATAAGGGTGTATTTTTCTTGTGTTTACAAATGTCCAACGTTTGGAATGAGAATTTGTGCTGCTGTGCTGATCATTACCCAAAATAGATTACATTTTGAGAAGAGTAGATACAGAGAATGACGAACAAAATATGAGAATGCAAAATAAAAATCAGTGTTCCTTGACCTTGGTAGACATTGTCTTATCTTAATATTTTCAGCTCTAAAATTCCACAAAACAGTCAAGTGAAAAGCCATTCAGCACAGTTCTGTGTATTGTATTCATTCTCAGATACTAAAACACAATGACTTTCTCTGGGACTGTCTTTGCCGCTTGCTTTGACCTATTACAAAAATGTGATTCTTCACTCTTTCCTAAACAATACCTTATTGAATGAGGAAAAGATTCTGAGCCACAGAGACACTGTGGCACCTTAAACCTTTAAAATGCTGTGCGCTTTCATTGTCGAATACAAATCCTCAACATGCACTTTGGGAAATGCATGTAGGTGTTAGGCAGGAAGAAACACGTTGATTTGAAGGAATATTGATGAGGACATTTTGAACAGGTTTGGAGACACCTGCAGCAGCGGTTCAGCACTAGAGTGTTGGGGACGTTTGTGTCCCAGGTGCCAACCGAATGCTCAAATGTCCTGAGACTATTCGGAGTTCAGGAGGAGGCCAGTGTCAGGGTTTATTAAGCTCACACAACAAGCTAGTGGCTATTGTCGAAAATGTTTTAAAAGTAAGCATTACCTGTAAATTTAACCGCAAAACCCACGTGAGAACAGAACATTTTTGAATTGTGCAGCACTCAACATATAGAAACAAACAAGCAGATAAAACAGTTTTTTAAAATTATTGAAAAGGTCAGTTACTTACGGTCCATGTTTAATTAGGTAGCTAAATAGCATTAATATTCAAGCAGTAATGGAACAGAATGTGATATAGGGAGAAACTAGCCACAAGGTGCCACTGACTACAATTCCAAGCTAGCTTAGCCGGCTTCTTGTTCTCATCTTCGCAGCTAGAGGATAATTATCTAACAATCTACACTACTTAATAAAAGGAAGTAAAAATTATTTTATTGTAAAAATGTTGACTATAAAACCTGACACCAGCTGCAGATTTTCATATAGGCTAACGCTAACAGTTTAATTCAGTACAATTCAGATAGAGCTAGCTGCTCCATCTACTCTGACTACTCATGGCAACATCTGAGGAAAAATGTCACCTTATTGATGTATATAACTGGAAATACATCCACCAAAAGGTTGGACTTTTTGCTCACAATTTATATCGTTTACATGGTTTATATGGCTGATTTTAGATGGCACTTTTCCAGTGTGTTTTGAAATTATTTTTTAGCTAGGTAGCTGTGGCATGCAAAACCTTGAATGTGCCATGGGATTGTAAAAAAATCTGTAGGTCTTTTTCTTGCATTCTTTTTTTTTTTTCTTTATACCTTTTCATACCTTTCTGTATCACCAATTATAAGTTTTTACAGATTAGGGATAGAATACTTTTTCAACACAGACAGACAAGCTAAAAATTGGGGTAAAAAACATCCTTATTAAAGCCAATTTAGATTTGTTTAGTTAGATTTATTAGTTTGATATTACACCCTCATTGGTTTCCCTTGTGCTTCATTATTCTCAACATTATGGTCTGTTAGAACTGAAACAGTGTAGGTTATTTTCAGGAAGTGTATATCAAGGCCAAGAGCAATATGTTGGGACTGAATCCAAGAAAAGAGTAGAACTACTTAGTTGGATGCTCAAGGGGGGCCACTGAACTTGAGTGGAGATTTATGTGTTTTATTTGACTTGACCTTTATAAATAAATCAAAACTGATTTAAAAGTACCTGAAGATCCCTCAATCCGTGCTTATGACTTAATATCTGAACATTCCATTGTATGACAGTTATTGAATGCTTGAGTGCGTTCTAGCTGTTTCCTGGGTTTTAGAGAACACATTTTATAGTGGACCTTGGGATATGAAGAGCTTGAATGAGACTGATATATCACTTGACATTGGAATGCAAAAACAGATTTATAAAATAGAAGCCAATTATGATTTGCTGGATTTTTTAGTTGATGGAATCTGCTTTTGTAAAGCATAAAACCTTTATGCTATTAGGATTAATTTGACCTTTAAAAGTGCCATGCTGTTTTAGCACACAGAACACCTGTTTTTCTGGTCCCATTTTTAAAAACAGATATTGATATTCACGTCATTGATGTTTTTAAAAACCATTATCTGCAGCTTTAGCTTAGCTGTTTCTGTCTGCTCCAGCACCAACAGCTGCACCTCACCATTGTGAATTTCATGATTAGCTGAAGGGGCTCTCGTGGTGGAAATAGCCTCGTCGACCTCAGGTAACCTTAAGACGGTTTTAGCCCACTTGTGCCATGTGAGGCACTAAGAAAATATGCTGAGCAAAATGCTCCCTTTGTGTCCTCACTGCTGTTTATGCGTACCGGTTGTGACTTTAACTGTACTGATATCAGCGTGGGGCCTTTATTGCGGCGACCACAGTGAAACATGCCCTCACAAGATGTCCGCATGGAACATATCATTTGACTAGGTCATCAGCATATTTGTTTGCTAGGCCCGGACTCACCCTCCATCCCTGTCACAACACGTTGGTTCCTAATTCCATGGTTGGATGACACCGTGGTTTGGGGAGTTTTAAGTTTCAAAGACTATCGCACCCCCAAAGGCAGCATTAATCCTGTAGTCAAGGTGATAATTCTTACAAAGAGACACCTTGTCGCTACTTGTACTGTTGTAGTGTGTCATGTTGCTGGGGAGCTGCAAAAACCGTCACAAAAGTACACTGCAATTCACAGAATGCAACATGAAATTTAAGTCCACTGACTGAGCGAATTAAACAATATGCAGACAAAAATGTGTTATTCTCAATGCAAAAACGGGAAAACTTTGTCAGTGACCCAAAATGATATCCTCTTTATATCTTTTATAATATCTTAAATAAGGTAAAATGCACCCTAAAACATCCTGTAATTAACATGATCATGAACACATCGCTCCCAAGGCTAGAGACAAAAGAGTCAAGCCTCTCTTGATGATGCCATCGAGATACAAATCCCAGACCTGCTCTACTGAATGTGAATGAGGGAGACAAATTTGTGGTCACACAGTAACTCCCCAGGGTGATTTTCTGGGATTATGTGCACATCTTGAGATTCCGCACTTCAACGAAATGAAGCTCATTAAGATGCAAAAAGTCAAACAGAGAAAGTCCACAAAATTATTCGAGCTTGGGGTTCTCTTGTTTCTAGCTTTGGGGAGGCAGTTGTTCATGGTTGGAAATATTGATTACACTGTCTAAAAATCATAGCTCATGGGAATCATGAAGTGTTGAGGAAATGATCAGCGAATGATCCCAATAACGCAGTTGCCTCTCCTTTTCTTTCCCTCAAACCTCACTGAAAGCAGTTTAGAATAGCAGCCATATAAGGAACTGAATAGACGTCGAATTTTAGCTCAAGTGTACAAATATCCCATCCCTATTTCCACGACTTAAGCATACCTCAAAGCCGATATAACGCAACAGATAAAATTTAAATGCGAACATGCTGGCCCAAATCTATCTTGAGCCCATAGACTTTTCTATTACTGCAATAATATATAAACATATTTCAAATAAAGCCTTGTTATCTGTAGAAATGAGTGCGAGAAAAGAAAAATGAGTGTAAACATTTAGATCTGCAAACCTGCCGCACCTTAAAACAACGAATGTACAGAAGTTAACTATGGAATTGCAATTAGACTTCTGTTCACTGGATGCAGTTGGATGCAAGAGAATTTAAATTGTTCTACCCCACGTCAGTTGGTATCCACTGTGCAGGATATAGGTACTGTCATTTACAGTTCCCATGGTGTAATTGGCGATAGCGTATATGTGCATGAGTTATTAACGCTGTATTTTTCATTTTTCCTTTACTTAAGCAGTAGGTGCTGGTAGCCTATATTGCACGTTTCTAGACAGGCAGTGCAAAAACCAAAACGACAGTTCTGATAGCAGGCTAGACAGCTCCTGCTTACCATGATGGGCATGAGTGTAACGTAATGCTGTCAAAACTCTTCACCAGTTTCAAAATAAATCAATTTGACATGAATGTGGAAACCACTGGGCAGGGTATATTTTTGACCGAAGAATTGAGAAGAGACGTTTCACTCTGCATTTCTGCTCGAAGAAAAACTATATTGCCCAAAGGTGGTCACTGGTACTCTTCCTCTAAACTTCTCCAACTCCTCAAAGCTTATTTCATATTGATTGAAGACTGCAAGGGGTCGAGTCAATACAATACTGATCTAGATTCATTCAATGGACTTTCCATCAAATAACAGAAACTCATCAAAGGTGAGAAACTCGTCTCAACACACACCCCAATGTGCCACCAAAAAAAATTTTACTCTCTCAGATGGAAGGAATTTGATACCAATTGATGCTTCAGTTAGTGTCAACAAAAAATGCTATGCATCTAAATATACAGCAGTGTGTCTAATTGGTTGGTTTTGATTTGAGTTACAAGCCTCATTACTAAATTGATTAGATTAGAGCGCAGAGGAAAGTGTGACTACCTCAAGTTCTCAACATGTATAGTTTTCATCAAATGCATCACTTTCAAAATACTAATACTAATACTTTATATTATTATTCACTTTTGCATTCAACTGCATTCATAAAATAACACCAATTAGTGCTAAAAAAAAAGATTTTGTATAAAAAAGCTTAAAGGTAAACTGGCTCAGAACCAATTCAGTTGTTTTTTGTACATGCAGTTTGCATTTCCTTTTTTCCTTCAGTGATGCACAGTTCTCAGTCTTTTATTGATATCTGGATTACCATTTGCAGTCATGGAGCATGGCCAATGCATGTTGAAATGCTGGGTCATGGTGTCAGGACTTTATATTTATTTCAGTATCTGCTCATTCAGGTCCCAGCTCTTTCACATGCAGGTTCTGTAAAGGTGAGCGTTTTAAGGAAGGCCAATGCTTTCCTCTTAAACTGTTTATTTAGCTCATAATTCTCCTCTGCTCTCTGAAGTGGCGCTGCTGTTTTTACTGTTCTAATTGCATATGCAGTCCACCAGCTAATTATTGACTGACCTTCTGCTATCATCTGGGCTTATTCTACTGTACTAATACTGGAAGTGAGGCAGTGGCCGATATGTCCACAAACCCTGGGGTGTTGCTTAGAGCTGCCTCATCAAAATCTGATCCTTTCAATTGATTCTGTTGTAGCAGAATCTTTTAATCAAACATTTTTATTGTAGACGTAATGCATTTTTCACACTGTCTAGCCCTGTAATAGGCTATGAAATAAGCAGAATTGAAAAAATATTTTAAATTATGTTTTGTTTTGTTTTGTTTTTTGTTTTTTTCAATACAAGTCTAGGTAGAGCAGCATCCCGATGTCAATATGAAGCCTTGGCTTAATTTTTCATTTGCTGCTACAGAATACTATTGATACTGTCCTATGGGCAAGCTAAATCCATTGATAATTCATTTATTTGGTTCATTTTAGTTAAGCTTTCTCCCAATGTGAATAAACTCACTTATTCTACCTATGGGGTAGAAAAAAATGACTGAAACACCCAGTGAGATAAAGAGGAATTCAGCATCTAAAGCATATTTCCCAATCACAGCCCTTCATCGAATGCTTCGGATTGTACGCTGGGTGAAACAGCATGAAGCCATCCTAAGCTATACTATATCCATCTCTCTCACACACTCTGAAATGCTTTGAAGAAATCCACACTGCTGCACTGTATGTGTACACACAAACACCCAGCCCAGCCATCCCCACACTGTGGGCCGCAATAAAAGATGACATTTCTGCTTCCATGGGCCGAGCGAAGTAAAATATTAGCCTCAATTTACAGCTTTCTGTCTGCACAGCGGGGACGCCGTGTGCAGTACAGGTGAACCTGACAAGCCGCTGAAGTACCTTTGCTCCTCGGAGCCTTTTGACGCCCGAGTAAGAAAAACAACAACAGATATTGGAGGACAGACAGTGAATTTCCTTTAAAGAGCCGACGGACTGGGAGTGCACAAACTTCCCGCACGTATTCCCGAGCCGCCTCTTGCCGAGCGTCACATCGGATCCTCGTCAAAACTTCACAGGCCCCCGCCGCGAGAGCTTGGCAGAATTTCAAACTTCTTTCGACGTGCGGATTTAGAGGTGACTTCCGCTCCGAAATAGAGACTCTTGCATTGCACGTGTTAATTGGTTTTCATCTGCCTTTGTCAGATGTAGATTTGAAGTGCACCTATGATCCTCTTTCAACCCTCGTTGAACCTCCGCCCCCTTCCTCTCCCTCAGGATTACGCTCTGTCACAGTCAGAGAGCTAGAGACAGGTGTCGGGACCTTTGATGTGTTAAAAGTTGACAGGCGAGTCCCAGGGCAACGTCACTTCCCTGAGAGTCTTATCTCGCCGCAGATAACGGCGGGATCTGTTAAGAGGTGCCATTCAAGGGTGTGTGGGA
Source organism: Centroberyx affinis (assembly GCF_046629955.1). Lineage (NCBI taxonomy): Eukaryota > Metazoa > Chordata > Actinopteri > Beryciformes > Berycidae > Centroberyx > Centroberyx affinis. Next base: position 168,546 of record NW_027281017.1, on the reverse strand, counting down.
AATGCCTGCGCTGGATTTGCAGTCTGCAGATGACACTTGTTCCCGACAGGGCCCAGATGCGTATAGTTTGCTGCATTTCCACATACCTTGCAATTGCTAAATCCTATGACAACATCCTAAACGGCAATGTTAGTTTTGATCTTAGACAGTAGAATCCATTTTAATTCAACGCACCTTAAGGCCACATCAATGGACCCAGGACCCAGGATCTTTAGCATGTTTACCATAGCAATATCGCCCAGCCTGAACCAAAAATGAGTCATTTCAAGGTATAAAAGTGCTGCAACACTAAACATTCTGTGTATTTCAATTTACATCACACTTTTGACATCCGAGTTGTCAGACGAAATTTTATCTTTGCAGAGAAAAAAAACACCTGAGAAATATGTTGAAAGAGCTTGAGCTATTTTTAAGGCGCCAGCTGCGGATGCGGCTCATGTTGCCCCTTCAAAGATAATAACGGCTCGTTCCTTTTTTCTATTGTCAAGTCACTAAAGGGCTCATCATTAATTGCAAATGAGGTTACACACAATTTCGTTGTCATTCTGTCTCAATTAGCGGGATTCAGCAGCAGCAGCAGCTAGACAGTTGCATACCAGTGACTGGGATGATATGAGATAATACCATATTTAATACATACTGGGGAGTTGTTCAGTTTAGTTCAGTCTTTATTATATTCCCCAAGGGCAAATTCTTGCAGGGAAAAAGAGCACATGTAACCCAAAGCAGCGAGACAATAATACTGCTCACATTCGTGCTTGGCAAAAGAACAAAAGGCTGTAGTGAAGTAGCTCAGTGCCAACACAGTTTCCGGTCGCTGCAAGGAAGAGTTGCTGAAGCACCGCTGTATAAATCTCTTTTCTGACAAGTGTCTGGGTAAAAAAAGCAAGTGACTAAATTTTAAAACATGCCAGTATCCCATCAGCACCATGGCAGCTTTCCAATCATATGCAAATATATCTGTTTTAATTAAGTGTACACCATCTTTAGTTTTCAGAAAGTGAAAAAATAACCCTGCCTGTGTCCATCAAGTTTTGCAGAGTCCATTTTTTTTAAAGTTTCCGTACATACATTAACGCTTCCTAATGTCAAGATATTTTCCAGAGGCCTCGGTTTGAGCCATATCTGGGGAAAAAAATCGATATCAAGATGCTTCTGCGCCACTCGAGCCCATTTATCCTCGAAATAAGAAATATTGATTACAAACACGCCACCCTGCATATCTATTGCAGTGTTTGCATTTTCAAGCACAGTCCCATCAAGGTGAGGAAGCTTGAAGAAAGATTATGAAAAGTATCTTTATCTGTATTTGATCCTCCACTTTCTGCGGCCATAATCCCCATGAAGTCTCGGCCAAAATGCACGCTCATTATTTTAGTCACAAACCATTATTTACTGTGGTTGAGAGCAAACTTTATTGAGGCAGAAAGAAACTATAACTTCTGATCAATACCGCACATTTTTTTTAGGGTTGTGGTTTTTGCCTGATGAGTGCCTTCAGGCAATATACATAGTGGGTAATACATTACAAGAATACTAATATAGTTTAGTTTTAAAATCAAGCACTCATGGGTGATTGCGGCAAATGTCTGTATTCACACCCCGCCTTTAGGCTTTTAGGATTCTTCTGGAAAAAAAAAAAAAAATCCTCACCATCCTCCATCAGCAGCAGTCGGTGGTCATTTGTCATTGTCTGGGGCTATGACAAAATCCAAACTATCGTGTGCACAGCAAAAGCACAAGACATGCCTCATGTGACCATTGACATTTCGCTGCTGGTCCTGCGTGGGGAAAAACTGAAAGCACTCCAGACAAAGGAGAGTTCAATACGCTCAACAAGGGTCTCTCTAATTTTTAAAAGGTTCATTCCTGGGGTCGATTGAGGTCCTCAAAGCTCCTCTTGTTCGCTGTGTGAGTTGAAAATAACAAGCTTCATCCTGCTGGTGGTACACTGATCTTTCTCATGGGCTCTTATTTTGTCTTATCAGGGCACCTGCGTCGGTCTGAAGGGGACTAATCATGTGGATAAGTCTTTCTAGGAGCCGCTGTGGCAGGCTAGAAGCTAGTTATAACAAGGTAATGTCAGTAGAAAGCCAAGATCTATAATGGCGCCTGTGGTCACTCAGATCTATCCAACAGGTAGGAGAAGAGGTAGGGAGGATACAGCAAGAGGTACTAGCAAGGACATGGACACTGTAGATATGTTTTAATGCTGACATCAACAAGTAAAAGACAGTGTTGTTAGAAGAAATGACATGTGATTTATGGTCGGAAAATTGGAGAACGTTTCCTCAGCTGTTTACACACATTTGCCAGCCTTCTAGGCTAACGTTAGCAATCAAGCTAGCGATAGCCTAGCTAGCAAGCAATATTCAGCTATTTCAGAGTTATGAATGTAAATACCACAGGAAATTGAATGCCATAGCACTCGAGTTATCAAGGAATATCCATGTCTTTTAAACTTGGTTCATTTTCGGCTTTATCGTATTACATTTCTTACCGTTCACGTAGGACTCTGTGCTCTGTTCAGCCATATTGGAAAGAGCAAATGCGTCACAACTCGGCCAGTTCGTGCTGCATCTACAATCCCAATTTACCTTCTAAATATCTGATTATAAATAAGGTTAAGGAAGTGTCTTTTAAAATGATTCATCGTTTTTATCCCTCCAAGGTGTTTCTACAAAGATATGAAAAGGATATTGATGTGGACTGCTCATTTTGTCAACTGGTACCAGAAGATTTATGTCATTTATTTTGGTCTTGTCCCCACTCTTGCATTTTTTGGCAAGATGTCTGTACATTAATTTCCCAATATATTGATTCTGAATTTTCCCTTTCCTATGAAAATGTATTGTTTGGCTTTTTTACTTACACTTCTACCAAAGCAAATCAATACTATATCATCAATTTCTATTACTTACAAAATCACATATTCATAAGTTTTCCAGTCATAAACCATCTTTTTTAAGTTTACCATGCTGTTTGTTAATAAATGAATAAAAAGTTTTAAATAAATAAATAAAAAATCTACAATCCCGATTCCTCCTGCTCGGAAACTCTTCAGACCATAAATCCACCTGAATGCAGGGTAAGACTGAACTGTATTTACGGTTCAGTTACAATGCATCACTTACAAATGGAAGTAGATTCATCTTAATGGTTGCAGCACAGTTAAGTAATTGCTCACAAAATTTCAAAACACTCAATAACCATTTGGGGAGTTATCTAAGCAGGCAATCTTCTTTCAGCGTAAATCAATGAATATACAAATACCATGTTCATCAAATAAGTATTTGCCCGTTAAACGACGGAGCCCAAATGTTGAATTCTCTCAGGCTCACAATTAGTGAAGTACAAGTACATTTGGGAGATAATGAGCAGCAAAGATATAAACTATAAGCCCTGCTGCAAGAGAATCAGACATTGCATTCTGTTATGGGACTCTGGTTATGTATATTAATGGTCTTTCCAAGCCAATAAATGTAATACGCAACCGAGATTATGGGAGAGGTAATGCGAGTTCCCTCACTCACATTAAACTTCATAAAATATTCCCTCCAGATATTTTCATCCTGGTGAATTAATAACTAAGGCACTTGCTGAACCCAGGTTTCCTAATGATCGCGGAAAATTGGGTAAAACATGACTGTTGGAAATGGTTTGCTTTTTTTGCAATGCAGCAAAAATGCGTGCAAACGTCTGCTCTGCAGCTTTCTGATGAACACACAAATCACATTCTCACCTCACAGCTGTGTATGCAAATAATGCATCAGTGGCAAATCATTTTGTGAAGGGGGTGGATCAGTAAAGGCGGCGAGGGGGGCATCAGCTGTGGGTTTCGTGAAAGACACTCAGAACATAAATGATCCTTTAGACTTTCCATTCAGAAAAATAGCAAAATTCATAATAATAGGACACATCAGGGGAAAAGACAGAATTTTAGCACAAAAACAGAATAAAGGATAGAAAACAGTAGAAATAATAACACAATAAAAGTAGTACAATTTAATATAATCAAGTTGTTATATAAACATATGCTACTGACAGTTTCAACATATATTAATTACAGTAAGAGTGGGAAGTAAGGTAAAAGTATGTATGCATTTACTTAACTGTGTGACTTATATAATATAACTGTGTGAAAACTGAAGAATGTGTGAATTCACAGCAATATACATGTGCAAATGTTCCTTGTATTCACATATAACAAATCCACAGACGTGCATCTATGAGCTTTTCACCTGACAGCAGCGACACGCAACAAGTGTGCGAATACACACACCTCACGCAGCACACACGCCGATACAAGAGTCACCATGGATACGCTTTCCTCAGACGGAATTGTAGATGTTTCACGCGCGAGGCAGACGCCTTGTCGGGAAGCGCGAAACACACAGACGCGCCGAGGACGTTTCGCTGGGTGTCGTCAGAGGTTGAGTCAGTCAAAGCGGAGTGGAAGGGGCGCACCGTGCAAATCAAACACCCTCCAACGGCGCATCAGAGGGAGAGACACACACTGGCCTTTTTGAAGAAGTCTGGAAAAAGCTTTCGCAAATGTTGCATCACGTCTGTCTGTCTTAAGGCATGCAGACACACACACACACACACACATACATACCATGTGCCCTCCCATCACACATGAACACACATGTTCTGTCTGACTCTCTCTCTCGCTCTCTCACACACACACACACACACACACACAACACCAGGTTGGCTCATGGTTCACGGAGCCCCAGAAGACCTGCTTTTTTTATTCTCACTGCATTTTATTACCTTGGGTCACAAGTTTGCAGCCGTATTGAAAAGGTTGATTGAATCGGAGTTCTTGCACGCTACTTCCATCCTAGGCCACATCAGGCCAGTGGGTAATTGGAAAAACAGCAGCCTTCATGTGCGGTTGTGTCTTGAACGCTATATATTTAATGGATCTGTGGTGCGGATGCTGACTCGTCATGAGAGGGTTGTGGACGAAAGTTACTTGTTAGATCTTTCGTTTTTTCATTCTATCCAAACATGAATACTTTTTCCAACTGAGACTGACCAAGGCAGATGCATGTTAACTAATGATTTAAATACTAGATGCCATCTTTCTGCCCTTTGGACAATGTGCATTAATGAGCGGACCTTAGTCATTCATTCATGCATTGTCTTTACCTGCTTATTCCTTTTCAGGGTCACGGGGGGCTGGAGCCTATCCCAGCATGCATTGGGCGAAAGGCAGGGAGGCATCCTGGGCAGGTTGCCATTCCATCACAGGTATGTAAGCTATTGATTCTGATATTTGTTTGCTTACATGTTAAAACATGCATAGAACAGGCACAAAATGTCAGCCATCTGTGTCTCCTGAGGTCACCTCTTCTATATACTGACTTTATACTGACTGTCTATAGTTTTTGTCCTGTAAGCATTACTACAGTACAGTACATTTAGTTCAGCCTTTTAGTGAAACACAAGGGCTTAGGGTTGGTAAGAGCTTTTCGCTTTTCAAGTTCAGCCTAAAATGCTACACATATAAACCTCAACAGTACTCATAAAAGCATCCTAAGGTTGACGTACAGCCATATTTTGTTGCAAACCTCACGCACAGTGCTTTTATTGTGTAGTTGTATCTTTACCTGCATGATTCGCTTTCCTCTGGCCTATCATTTTATTACAGACATATAACATGTTAATAACGATTTACCTATTTAGCCATTTTTTATTTATACATCACTAAAATTATGATTTGAAATATAAATGTCCACATTTACATTGATGGTAGACACTATTTCATATATAGCAGCAATAACTATACAATAAAATTATCAGTCGTGAGGTATATTGTGGTTGTCACCAGTCAACACAGACCTAATTGATTATGTCTCAACTCTTTTTATCCATAATCTATTGTATATACATGCCCTATCCAATTACTATACATATATATATATGCAACAGTCTATTGTTTTATATCTATCTTGTGGTTGCCATGTCCAACTAATGGTGTAACTCGTATTCATTTGCTGTTCTAGCATCATTATTATAGACTATGAATGGGTAGTGCTGTGACCATGTCAAAGTCCAGGCTTTGGTACTGTCACCTTCTCATGATGAGTTTTGTATACGTTAGTGAACATGGTTCATTTTCCAATGAAATACGATGGGAACACACTTGGAAAAACCTCTTGACTGGCTGAAGTGATGCCATATGTAAACTGAGATATATAATAGGTCACAGGGCAAAGGTTTTTGGCCAAGACACCACCTCAAGGCCTGGACATTGACTCTGTCATAGAGCAAAAAAAGAAATATTTATATTCTAAACTGCACCGAGGTACTGTGGGCTGGAATCTGCTTACAGCTGAAATCCTACTGAGATACAAGAAGCAGCATTTTGCATTTTGGCTTTGGCAGGCTGTTGGTGGGTCACAAACTTTAAACAAGTTAATTTATGTAGTGTATTTTTTTCAATACTTATGCTAAGCAGAAATTTGAGAAGTAATATTTTCTAAAAAAAAACAAGCAAAAAGCAAAAATTAAACTAACATAATCATAGCTGGCAGTCATTTTTGCCTCATAAACATCTTTAGATTAGAAATGTTCATTTCATGAATTTACAGCAAAAATAGCCTTTTTCTCTCCACTTTTCCAATACTTTCACTACTCAAAACTAAAAAAAAAAAAAAAAAAAAAAGCTTGGGTCACCTCTAATGGGAGAAATTAATTCAGGATCCAATTTAGTAATTCTGTACAACTCTATAGAATGTAGCCTATGGAAAAAAGGTACATTTCAGTTTCTTATCTGTGACATAAAGGGTGACCCAAACCTTTTCCCTCTCTATACTATCTGGACCTCATAAGCCTGTAGCCTCATGTCAAGGTGGCAGATTACTCTGCCTTCAGTGCCACAGTTTCCCATTGTGCTCAAAATTACTTTTTGGCATTTCATTCAACTTGAAGATAATATAAATTATGTGTGGGCCACCTTAAGGACCCCACAAAATCAGATTACAGCCACATCAATGAACACACATTTCACCTGTGCACCTCTATCTACGCTGGTGCTACAGTGTGGCTAATTTGTATGTAAATACAGTGATGGGCTCCTGTCCATTTTCGTCACAATCATTAATTCAATTTAGCGAATCACAACACAAATTGAGATAATTTTCACTCTCATTACATCGCTGAACTTACTTGATAGCAGTAATAACTTTATTTCATTACATGCCCAAATAGATATGTGAATTGAATATGGGACCCATTCAAGGCAAGAGAGGAAAACCTATAGAGATAATTTCATTAAGTGAAGTGAAGCAGTGAAAACGAACGAGCGATCTGAGGGACCTTCATCTCCCTGGCGCTACAAAAGAAACTTTGTTCTTCAAAGAGATAGGGGGTTACGTAAGCTCACTTGTATCATCACTTGATGTTGAAAAACCGACAAAAATATCCTCTTTTTCTTTTTATCCAAATATGCTTCCCAAAACGATTAAACAGTGTGGAAACGGGGGTCTCTCTAGTCTGCATCCCCATTGTCGGTCGGTTACAAAACTGTTGCCCTTGGAAAAAGAGAGGGATTCTTGTTAACAGCTCCCCTGTAGTGTTTTCACAGCTGAGGCAAAAATATTGCAGGCTTGACTTGTTTCCATTATTATACATATCACATCTCTGCAGTGCATTGTCTGTCGCCAGGCTTGGCAGCGTATTTCATAGTCAGTGGAAAGTCATCTCTCCCAGGGGTGCTGTACATTGAAAATCCTAAGCGTGACTAAATAGACTGGCCTTTTGCTACTATGTTGGCTAACCTTCACCGCTTCGCCGAAATCTCCTCTCGGTGGTAACCTTTGCTCCGGAACCCCGCTGCTCTGCTGAAGGGGAAATCTGTGAGAGAAACCGTACAGTAGTTCTTGGAAGCTCCGGGCCATTCATATGCCAGACAACTGGATCTTTTGGATGAATCAGCAGCTGGGGCATCACCTTTGGAACTGGGCATCGGGCGAGATCATCCCTTGGGAGTGTGTCCAAGTGACAGGAGGAGGGTGAAACGCTTTGGACTGACTTAAATACAGGAGATTTAAAGAGGACTCAATATGAAGGAGGATGGCCTGAAAGACTAGGAGAGCATCAACGTACTCAGAGAGCCTTGGTTTGCCTTCAAAAAAACATCCTTCTTTCATCACAGAATTCTCTTTTATCTGCATAGGATCATCTCTCCCATTATTCCTACTCTCCTCCCTCTCCCATACCCTTATGTGCTCCTCTCCGTCATAGCGATTCTCACACTCTGGGCTTCGTATTTTCTCATTTTGCCTCCCTCTTAGCAAGCCACGGTACTGCTCCAGCCATCCCCAGCTTCCTTGTTCTGGAAGACCTGAGTAATCCAGAGGTTTCAGGTGGTCGTCTGCCATCAGAAATATCATTATACCTTGTGCAGAATGAAAGCGGTACCCCCTACCTCCTTTTTCCCAACAGTTCCAAACGAGCTATGAAAGCCTGAGCGGTGCCTGCGCAAATCAAAGACGAGATGTGAGCCGGAGCCCTGGCAAGGGTTTTATTCAGTCCATTCATCATCTTTTGTTCTGATGTGGTGCCAGGGGAGGTACAAGACATGACTGAAGGATAGTATATTATTCTCTGTGAGGTTTTGTCATCATTCTACTCTGATTTTCCGTGCCTTCTATGTTCTAACAATATCCTTCAGCTGATGGGCGGTAGTGATTTTCAGCTTCTCCGAGGGAGGCATGCGCTTGTGATCCTCGTGTGGGAGTTTGGGAGAGGTAGCACAGGGTTAAGCCATTGATGGTAGACTGGAGATAATCGCCAATTGAATTAGGAGATTACAGCTTTACTGTGGCCCCAGGTGGACGACTATCTGTCAATTTCCAGGTTGACCTTTGAGAGTTAATAAAGCCCTGACATTTGCAGGGTAAACATATATGCATATAACCTAATTTGAGAAGAATATTTCAGCCAAACTTCAAAGACACATATTTTTCATTTCTTGAATGTAGAAAATGGAACAATGGCCTTGGGTGTGTACGTTTTAATGTCCTATTTCTTGAAATATCCTAAAAACGGTTTAAAGTTAGTGCATATAGAGGCTTTGCATTCATAAGTCTCCTAGCAACCATGTCTGACGCCATCACGGAGGTCCAGTGGAGAATGGGTTGTGCGTAAATAATGGCTAAATATAGAGCTATAACAGACGGACTAGAGAGTCTAAAAAAAGCTAGTCGTGGTGTGGGTGTAGGTCAAGTCAGTAATGCTACATGTAAAAGCGAACAGTCTGACACTTGTCTCTAAATTTAGGTTACTGTGACACAGGAGACTGCCTGGTCTTCAGCCCCAGCCCTTTTAGCCCTAGTCTAATCTCTACCATTAGCTGTAGGCTGAAAAGTGTCAGCTAACTCAACCTTAACATACAGATGGTTTTGGGCAGTTTTAGCAAGCTGAATTAGCCTGGTGGCTAACTAGCCGGTGCCATGCCATTGTTCCGACAACCCATTATTCCAAAACCCCAATAGTCCCAAAATTCCATGCCTGGCTCCATCCACAACCGTGGCTTCTGACAGCCTTGACCGTAAGCTTGCTCTAACCCTAACCTCAGTGACCCCATGCATCAACCCAACCACCTCCGGGATAACGGGCTGTCGGACAAATGGGCTTTCGGTCCAATGGGTGGACATTTTTCGGACTATTGGGGTTTCGGAATAATGGGCCGTCGGAACAATGGGCAGTCCCCAATTAGCCGGCAGGCTAATTTAGCAAAGCAACTGATGTTAATGTTAACATGCAGCTAGCTAGCTTCTACTGGATATATTAGTGTGGAAATCAGATGTGTTCACAACCAGTGTCAAGTACTATGGTTAGCTAACTAATAAGCAGACATAAACACAAAAAAGTAATCAGTTCCTTGTCAAAAACAGCAGAGAAATGAACAATGCCTGTTGAATAGTGTTGAGTTATATAGAAACACAATCAACTGTTCTTAGTCATTGCTGCCCATGAGCTAACCACCTCCACTCTGGCTGCTAGAGCCTGTGTTACCTCACCTGAAAACCCTCTATTTGCATGGCTCACGTGCGGTTTGTCTGATTCAGTTTTTTTCACTGTTTGTTCTTTGAATAGATCTGGCTGCCAGTATGCTCAATACCCCAGAGTGAAATAGAATCACTTCAGGGTCCCCACAAATCATATATCTATGGCCACACACAGAGTGCCCCGGTAAAGCCAATTACCATCTCTGTCATTGTTCCGAAGCATACGGCGCTGTGGGTTTGTAATAACGTCACCCACCAATTGAACAGCAGGGCACTCTCTCTGTGTCATCCCCGCCTCATCTTATTGTTAAGGACCTCCTCCTCCTCCTATCATGTTAATCAATAGGATAATTAAGTGCTTTTTCTCAGTCTCTAGTGCACGATTTCACAAGTAGATTAAGATGATCCATGCTTAAAAGGTTCTTCAGGAATGCAATACAGAAAACCTTTATTTATCTACTTTCAATTATCCATCATATTTTGCAACCAGACTGTTAGGATTATTTTAAGTAGAACTGAATGCATTTGTTACACTCACACATGACAGTCCGTTAGAGTATTTAGTATACTGTAAGATTTAGAGTGATGTGCTACTGGATTATGCTGCATCATAAAACAGATTAAAAAAAAGTCTAAGTAGGAAACAACATGAGCACTAATCCTTTCAGAAAGGACAAACTAATTAGCGTTAAAGGTCTTTTGACTTTGATGCACTCAAACAGTGTTTTCCCTCAGCCTTCCATGCTGATGGAGAAAATTGATGCGGCGTCATCTGAATGTCATTGCTTTATGTAACCATTTTCAGATCTCAACGTGAGATCATTGATATTCGCATGTTTGCTTTGATGTGGTCCATTTGACATTTTTAGCATCCAGTCATCATTAATTCATTGCAATGGTATCTTCAGAGTGCTCAGCTGTGTAAAATGTTCAGAGTTCCCTTTTTAATTGAAACGTAGAGCAGGGTGCAGAACACAAAAGGCTAGAAACATTAGCATGTATGTTTCCTGTGAAATCTGCAAACATGTGCCTCATTAGAGACCAAGAAGTGATGACTTGCGTTCAAATACCTTTCCTTGATATTTAAATCAGAAAGAGTAATTGAATATGTGTTATGGTGCATTTTGACAGGGCTGATAAATGGATGGTTTATGGAAAGATGTCCTCTGGAAATGGGTTGAAGTGAATTGAATCTGATCAGTATGCACTGGGTACTAATTATGATGAAATTTTGATTTACACCTCATAACCTTTGAGGCTAAATTAAATTAAATTTTAATTACTTACACTATCCACAGACTACAAGGTATCATGAACTAATTAAACACAGCTATTCCATTTCATCTTTTTTTTAAATTGCGTTACTCCAACAAAGACTCCAAGAAAATGTTCACCCTTATCTTCTAAATATGTATGTAAAGGGAATGTCAGTGCTTTCTGTTTTAGCCTTTTGTTAGCATTTCTACATAGAAACAACATCACCACAGAGAATCAGTGGAAACATTTCTCTAATTACTCATAAGTAAGTTTGGTTCAGTCAATAAAAGGGACCTTACAATACACCCGACATCTCTCTCTTTCTCCAAGCTGCTTTGTGAATTTAGTCCTACAACTGTTGAACAGAGACCAACTGACCTTTCAGCAACCCTAAATCTGTTCTGCAGTTAGTCACCGCATTCCTCACTGCACACTCAAGTTGGAAAGGGATTAATGATACTTGTTCTTATTAATGCACAAATCTCCATCCATTATTAATGTGCTTCAGTGTCTGTTTACCATATTTGATGCATATCCTGGACTGCCTCTTGTGGAGGGAAAATAAAGTGCCATGCTCTATTTTCACAGACATCCAGTTAAATGATAAGGACTTTAAATGCTCACAGCACATACTGTATATATTTCCAGTCACAGTCACATGCAGTGTTTCCTCCCTCCAACAAGGCCACTGTAAGCCCGAACACTGTATGTGATTCTTCGCCAGAGAGTAAATAGCGGATTCTGCCCCGAAGCCTAAATCCCCTCTCTCAGCCAAGCTAGCATTAATACAATGAGATTTGTGAGCCCCTTGCTACAAGCAACAGGCAGAGGCGAGGGAGAGCCAGCCATCCGGATCAAATGACTCAACTCTCCTGAGTGCCGTGTGCTGTCAAGATGAAGGATGCCATCCTGATTTGTTTTGATTAGAGAGTATAAATCTATCAGAAATAAAGCAAGGAAAAGGAAACGGAAGAAACGCTGCTGTAACAGTTGAGTGCAGAATGGCCTGAGCACAACACTGAATGACATGGTTTATGTTGTTTACTACACTTATAGATCATTGATCACCTGGTTCCATTGTGGGTTTCCTGGGCATAGGTTTAAGACAAGTCCTGAACCTAAACGCATTCTTTTCTTTGAGCCCGATCCACTATACATCACAAACGACCTTCCACTGCTGTCAACAACGAGTCACTTTCAGTTCCCACCAAACCCATTACCAGTCAAATCATCTATGGAAATGAGAACTCGCTATTTCCTCCATCCCTCCTCCCCCACCATGAGAGCGCAGTTCCCACTAGACCGCCTTCTCTCCTTGAACACTTAACCCAAGGTCTACAAGCCACGATGGATGCGGTTTCTATGCAACTTCAGCTGTGTATACGCCGTTGAATCGTGTGAATGTACAATTTGCCAGTTCAGTGTACTTATAAATTAGTCATAACTAATGCAGGTGAGAGAACGGCACCAGGGTTGCGTTGGTTTGGCAACATTCTGCCACATGCTAAAAAATATGCATGGTGTTCCACTGTGTATTGGTGGGAAATGTACGTATTGTAGAAGACAGAAGGAAATTAATTAAGTGTACCATGCAGTCACTTTGCACTTATGGGTATTCTTTCTATTCTGTCTCATCCTGCCCCTGCTAAAATATAAATCAAGGCAAGTGAGCAACATTTTCTCATGTTTATTGTACAGGAATTGCGACAACAAATGCACATCAGCACTAGTGGGACATCTGAAAACCCTGTGATCAGCTCCCCGTAGAATTGTAGCATGTAGAGGCATTAGCGTCACAAGCTCGTTCATGGGTTGTGTGCTATTTGAGGAATTTGCGTAACCAATTTAGAGACGTGATATCAGCGGTTCAGCAGCTCTCCCTCCTTCACTTGTGACAAATTTCTTTTAGTTTTAGATTTAGGTCAAGGCCAGCGCCTTAGGGGTGTGCAAATGAGACAATTCACTAAAGGTTAAAGTCAAGATCTGGGACATATTTAGATGTTTTTCTGTAAAACAGCTTGGCTCATGGTTAGTTTTTAGGTTGTAAAACAGCACATCTGACTTAGGGCTTGAACTGAACATTTGGAAGAGCAGAAGCAACAGCTTATGCCATCCACTTCTGCTGCCAATCTCATCCACCCATGCCAACCTCTACAAACAAGCAGATGGTTGTTGTTGTTTGAATTATATCGAATCTCATGTAAATACAGTACATTAAGTGTTGCAGGGAAATTCCTGGCAAATTGCCTGGAGATGAAGCGATTCTTAATTGGAGACAATTAGTAGGTTCTTGGGCCTAATTCATCTCTAAATATATGTGATCTCTTCGCACTGAGGTTTGCTCCAATTTACTTAATGCCTTAATTCATGGCTGTCCGGTGCGAAGGAGTTAGTTATCTCTTGATGGACCTGTCTTGTCCCAGCTTTCATGATGAAGTTATTTTTGGATAAACCTTTCGACAGATTCTGTGCAAGGGCAGCAATGGACTAATTGGCTTGCACTTGCAGTCCAAAGCTGGAGGGAATGTGTTAAGTGTGTGATTCTTTTATCATCCCGACCGTGATGATACATGCCGCTAAGTACAAGGGGCTGAATTAGACTCCTACTGTATATAAGGGATCAAGGCCCCTTTTCTCAAAGGTGCAATAAATACAATTTTTATTGTCCCATAGCACAAAATGATTATAATATATCTGCAGGGGTTGATACCAGTGACTCAACAATGACTTCACCAGCTGCTGAGATTCTGGCTTTTAAATCTCACTTTTTTTTTTTACTTTTTTTTTTATATAGCGCTTTTCTAGGTACTCAAAGCGCTTCACATATGGGGGGGGGGGGGGACGACTCAACTCATCCACCACCACCACTTCCCAGCCCGTACTGGAACAAAAGCTCCCCACCCATCGGAATTTCACAGAGACTCCCAGAGACCTCGATGTTGCAATTCCTTAGTCAATAAAAGTCATGGGCTATGTTCAGACAGGCAACTCAAATCCAAATACGAGTTGGATATTTTTTCTTATGTGTGAACAGCAAAAAACCACATGGAATCCGCCTTTGTGGACATGCGACTCGGTTTGACCGCTGTGATTGGATTCATAGTGTTTCTTCCCCTGTGTGATGCTTGTTTGATGTCATATTCTGTGCCTCGAGCGGTCAGCGACATAAATAAACAGCAACATATCTAACCAAGAAAAGATATGGAGAATCAGGAAAATTCAAGTGTCTGGACCAAAGCGGAGGTGTCCCTACTCTCTCTTTTAGATGGCGACATTAAAACGCAGCACTATTCTGCATGCGTAAGGATGCCTGTGTCGTTACCATGACAACCAATGTAGATATGGCAGCAAGAATTGCCCTGCTAGAACATACAAATCTGATCTGAAAAAAGTATGTTTTTCGTTGACATCAAAATGTGTGAGTCTGAGACTGCGCAAATCAAAAGTGAAAGGAGTAAGATGTTTAAATACCACAGTAACCTGTTTAATATCAGAGTAGGCCAGGCATCTTAACCGGGTTTCTCATAATTAGACCATGAGCTTAACCAGGTTTATCTAACTGCATTATGATGTTTACATGTGTTGACTCAGAACCAGATTACCGGGTTAAGAATAGAATTCTCTGTGCATGTAGCCTCTGCTACAGAGTAGTGAATTATGTTTTTTTGTGTTTTTGTTTAGCTTTCGGTGCAAGGACTGTGAAACCAAACACCAGTTTATGTATTTTGAAGATGAAAACATACATTTGTATTTACATTTGTATTATTTGCTTTTTTTTAAGGCTTAATTTCCGTTTACTATCTAATTCAGGAAAAATATATATGAATGCATCAACAATTTATATGGTCAAATAAATTCCTGCTTGTATCTTTAATTCTCTGTGTTATATGAGGGAGAGTCTATGCTTCTCCATTACAAAAGCCTAGTGACTTATGTTGCTTGTCTTTAAACAGTAGTTGAAAGAACAGATAGCAAATTGACAGCAACAAAAGCAGATGCTTGAAGTTAGGATGTTCAGCAGCAACATCTGCAAGCACATATTGTATGCTTTAATTAATTATGATATTCAGGCAGAAAAATATGAATGGGACATTGAATGTTCTCAGGCTTAGGAATTAAGTTTTTGTACTCAGTTATAGTTCAGAGGCAGAGGGAATGCCGGCACTAATTCAGTGTGGTAATTGAGATATCAAGCCATACATTGACAGTTTTAAGGGGAGAAGTTTTAATTGGCTCTTATACTTGAGTAGAATCACTCATTAATTGAACCAGACATTTTTGTACAGATACTATGGTGGCTGGTATTGAGTGGAGTAGCAAGGTCATGCAGTTGCTGGATTGTAGTAATTTCTAATATCCGTAAATTCAGAGCAAAAGTCTCCCTCTCCTCCCTCTGTCTTGTGCTGCCATTCCAACGTTATACATTTACAACATCTACTGTGTGTTGTTTTCTCAGGTGAACCCATCCTCAACATGCAACCTTTCATTTCTCCTACACTGGCATCCGGCCCATCTGGATTCCAGTAAAAATGGTTGATTTTTTTCTAGCAACAAAATTGTTTTTTGGCCAAATCAAAACGCAGCCCAGGGTCAGCGTGTGTTATTGTGTTTTGATTGTTTTTTGGGATTTGACTGTTTGAGTTTCCGTTGCCCCATTGGATTGTGGCAGCACGCCCTACTAACTGACAGGTACATAGCTCTACAGTGAAATATTTGACAAAATTTTGATCGGAATCAATCAGCATGATGGCAAAAACTAGGAAAATAAGGCCCAGGTTGAAAATAACTGGAATTATCCTTTAAGAATCAATTTTAATCCTCCAACGCATTCTAAGGTGCATACTGATCTTGCAAAATCATGTAATTTAATCATTTAACATGAGAGACAGGCGGGAGTGTTCACAAGCAAAAATACATTGGAAACTTTTTTGGCCCAAATAAAACTTTAAAGAGAAACTTAGCACCAAACAAACTGAATCAGTGTAAAGTCTGATATCTAAAGGTAAAAAGCATGCTGCTGAATTGGCCATCTGCTATTGGCTGCTCTTTGGTGCCAGGTGATGTCACCACCTGTCAGGTGATGTCACCACCTGTTGTACTGTCTAGAACAGTGGTTCTAGAACAGTGGTTCCCAATGTGGGGTCTGGGGACCACCAGGGGTCCTTGAGGGGGTTCCAGGGGGTCCCCAGCTAATTGATGAATCGTTAAACTTAACCATTATTTCAAGTTAACACAATCTCTCTACCTACAATACAGACAGTCATGGAATTCTGGACAAAATTGTATCTAACCATGAACATATTTTCAGATTTGGGTCAAAAGATTTGAGACAAAATCTCATTAAATGGGGGTCCGTGGCTCTAATGTGTACTAAATTAGGGGTCCTAGATATGAAAAAGGTTGAGAATCACTGGTCTAGAAGGTGACATCAGCTGGTACCAAAGATCAGCCAATAGCAGATAGCCATTTCAGTATCATGCGTTTTACCATTAGATGACACCATTGAAACGTCCCTCTGCAGCCATACTGTACAGTAGACTGTTACTGTGTCTCTCCACCTGTTTGAGGTTACAATATGTTGGACGTGAACAATGACGGATGGGACTGTCCCCTCAAAGGCTACCCTGTCACCCCTGGAAAGGTAAGCTCTTTGTCTTCTGATGGCTCCATTCCTGAATCCCTTGTCTTCCAGCAAGGAGGTGTGCAGACACTGAGTAGTAAATGATTACCTGAATGACTGTTGACATCTTCATAAAGCAGGGGGGAGGGGGCGCGCGAAGATGACATGATTAAAGTTAACCTTTAATATTATGGCACTGGGGGAAGCATTTTGTCCAGGGCCACAAGGCGCTGTAAGTTACTATCGTTTTATTTCACATTTTTTGCTGAATCACTGACTCTGTGAGTAACTGCCTCAATAAAAAAAACAGAATAACCTTCACAGGGAAGCAGAAATAAGGAGTCTGTCCTTTATAAACTCCGGGGATGGGGAGAAATAGACGTTGACAAAGAAAGTGTCAGAGG
The DNA here is from genome assembly GCF_046629955.1 of Centroberyx affinis. NCBI lineage: Eukaryota > Metazoa > Chordata > Actinopteri > Beryciformes > Berycidae > Centroberyx > Centroberyx affinis. The sequence continues at coordinate 151,240 of NW_027281017.1, read as the reverse complement.
CCTGCCGAGATTCCTAATGGGAATGTAGCTGGACATCTGTCCGCGGACGCTCGATAGTCTCACAAAAACCTCAGGGAGGAAGGCAAATCGACATTCATGAAATAGCTACATTCATGAGCAACCTAGTCGCCCGTTCGAGAGATGCATCATAAATTTCTCACAAAACGAGATAGAAAGTGAAGGAGACATCATTGTAAAACACCGCCCCAACTCAAAATACCCATTATAAAGAGAGAGAGAGTGCGGAGTCGAAAAATCTTTTTAGCATGATGAATGCTCCCTTGTCCACAGAATACAATTTAGAAATCATTTAGTCTTTTACAATAGTCCTGTGGGGGCTGAGATAATTGCATACGGGAAATCCATTTTGTTCATGCGAAAACTATAAATATACATTACTGTTTTGCTATGGGACAAGAACAAACCTAGTTTCCAAGCCTTCCCTATCTGCTAGACAAATTCATACTATATCCCTAAACCATAATAAACAAAAAGAACATCCTTTGTTAGATAACATACATACTGGAGGCTTACTGCTATGAGGAGAACCTGAGAATGTAACGCTCATGTTTTGACGTGCTCCTTGCTACATATAATACCTTAATCATATCTGTTGACATGGCAATAATTTTAAAGTGTCACCTTTGGACCATAGAAAGTCTCTAAAAAGTAACCTCAGCAAGACGGAGCGAGCTGAATTGGTTCGGTCTGACATGGCCTTATTGATTTTCACTCAGCACGATTCAGCAATGAAAAGAGCATTAGCATCTCAATACGTTTTCCCACCGTTATTTAAAAAGAGATGTGGGTGTCTGGGCTCCGTGAGAGGGTTGGCGCTGGTTCCCATTCAACCGACAAAAGACACTTCCCAAATGACTTGAAACCTTGCTCTTATATAATATTATAATTAGGAGTTTCATATTCCCTGCCTCATGTCAGCTTCCATACAGTGTTCGGGTTCCACTTAATGTCATTTGCGACACAGCTGTCGAGCAGGGTGTCAGATTCAATGGTCGTAAGTTTCAAAATAAAAGTCCTCTTGGGAATTTAAAAATGTGCCTCTGGGGAGAGCCGTGACATTTTGCAAGGAGATTGTTTTATGTTGAGACATTCCATGTTGGTGTGATTGGGCACCAAGACGTTTCAGATAATTATAATGTGTTAGATGATGCAGCTGTGTTAGAACAATGCAAATCTCAAAGAGAAAATGAGAACACTCGCAAAGGTTTTGAGCGATAGAAGGGTTGGTGCATAAAAAGCATAGAATGGCTGAAAAACAACTTCATGGCACAAACAGGCTTCCATAGATAACCCCAGAGAATGTCACAGCTGCCAATTGCCAGAAAGACTTTGATATTGAAATGATTGACATCCCTTTCTACTGCTCTACTGCAGGCAACATGTATGACATGAACGCCGTAAGCTTGAATCCTGTGAAGCTGTCACTGTATGCAACTCAAATTCATTGCTCATATCAAGAATGCTGTATTAAAGTATTACCTCATTGTATCATGCTGGTGCTACAACACAGCGACTACTGGCTATGAAGAGTGCTGTGAGTCATATGTGATAATGAACTGGTGCTAAAAGCTGAGAACAGACTGTGTGATTTGATGCTCATGGGTTGCTTATGTCATTTTCTGGAGACTTACTGTATAGTAAAATTTTTATGAATTGTTATTATTAATAATAATCATCATTAATGTAATGTAAATACCCTAGTTTTTGCTATATAATGTATGGTGTCACGTTTGATTATTCTTATTATAGTTACCGTTTACTGTTACAAATATTATTGCAACGGTCCCCCCTTCAGAGGATGATTTTATTTATAGGCATTACATTGTATATATATATATGTATAATTTTTTTCCCTCTTTTTCTTCCCTATCCATTACGGGACTAAGCAGCTTCAAGTTCAACCCCGTACCTACCCATTAAGCCAGTGTTTGATTGGCATTGATAATAATTAAGACGTAATATGTTATAAGTACCAAAACTGTCTTTTTATTGCCAGCAGCATCTCATCCTGGTTCTGTGAATCTGAGGAGCAAAAAATCCAAAGCCTTTCATTTTGGCTGTCACAGCCTGTCAACAATATCACAAACTAATTACTGTTTTTCTCACATTCTTATAACACTTTCCCTCTCTGCACGCTTATGTGCTCTAACACGCACATAAACACTGTCTGTGTGCACATGCATGCAGACAAAGGCTACATGTGATCCATGCACACACCCAAACAGAGATGCAGGTTAAATGATTTGTGTCCATGTATGAATGTGTAATGTGTCGCCAGCTGCCTGAATGTTTGACTACTCCAATGGAGTATGTCTGAAAGGCTGATTATGCCGGCATCAGAGTGAAACTGATTATGAATTATGGATGAATTTCACCCTTCGAGATGGAATTCTGCTGACTGAAAACTGTGTGCGAATCACATTGTTTATTGAGTTGGAGGGTCCTTGGCTCGTCTTCCCCTCATCCTCTCAGAGCCTTGCAATTATTCCATAATCTACACAACTTCAGCATTCTAGTTTAATTAACTCTGACACAAAGCAAAAGAAAACAGGACATTTTCACCAAAGCCACACACTGTGCTGAGTTTATGCTTTGGCTTTTGTGCGTTTTTCTACCATCGACACACATGACAATCATACTGTGAATGCAGCTGGACAAAGAGGAGAAGTCTCTGCTCATTTTCCTTCATTCTTTGCTGGAGTGAAAGTCGCCTTGATATTAGATTGATATTAGCAGGGTAAATTCACCATCCACAACTACGCTATTATTGCAAGCCATGCATAGAGAGACGGCTGTCAGTAAGGGTTTAATGTAATATTGTTGGTCTGGAGTATATGAGCTTGATTACATTTTATTGGCTATTGAAAGCCCAAGCCCAAACTTTTTTCTTTTTTAATTTCCCCACTTAGTCCACATTAGACTTTTAATTACATTCCAAAGAGAAACAAAATTTGAAACACTTAGATATAATTAATACCTAAAATACTTTTCCATAGCCCAGCAAACATTTTGACCTTGAATTGACGCTGATGACAGCCTGCACCATTGAAAACCCATGTAAATACAGCACTAAACCTAAATATCTTTCTGATATCAAAACAGTTTCCAAAGCTGTTTTAATATGAATTTTTACAGTGCCATGATATCCTTTTGAGAAACATTTGTATTTGTTTGGGTTGACATTAAACCTGCATGACATGTAAATCTGAGAAATTGGACTTGACCACCTTCTGCACATCATCGTGTATCAAATGCTTACTGTGCAAAATTAATACTACTAAGGTTAATAATACATTGGAATAAGGCCATTATAAAGAAAATAATCTCCAAAGTCACATGTGAATACATTGTGAATGCAAACTTTGCTTTTTGTACTGTATGTTGGTAAAATATAGCAGAATAGATCATATCCATGTCAGTTCACAGGTTCTGCTCAACACACACCCACTCTCACACACACACACACACACACACACACAATCTTCTCTAATATCTTTTTGCTGTTTTTCCAGGTCAAGGTGAAGCTGCGTCCATCATCCCTCGACGCTCTTGACAACTCTGAATCAAACTACGGCGCTTCGTGGAAAAACCTTCGTGACCGAAAGAAAAAAAAAAAAAAAGTGATGTTAATGCAATCCCACATGGAGTCCGCCGTGCGCAGACAGAGACGGAGCAGCTGGCTCAAGGTGACCCCAGCAGGCTCCTATAAATGTTTTATCAAGGCCCTGGACAGAGTTGAGGTCCCTGTCACAAAGTATTGTCTCTGGGGGGAGGGGGGGTAGATGGGTCTCACAAGGCTGACGTGTTTAGATGTCAATATCTGGACCGAATTGTCAGTCCAGATACCAAGAAGCATCGCTGTGAGAGGGCAAAACTGACAACGCAAATCTACGATTTCTATATCCAATGAATTGTGCCGATGACTGTCAGCGCTAGGTTTCATGGCTCTTGTGATTTCATTATCTGCCCCGCTGCCGTTATGAAAGCTTCCCTCACTTCACTTGCAGTCCACAGTCCGCTGAAACAGGACTCTCCCGGCACGTCAAACCCCGAAACCTCAAATTGCCATTGGCGTTTTGTAAGTGACGCATGACTTCTCTTGTATTTCTGTCTAAATGTTGAATCGCCTCGACATCAGAGGCTGTCAGTCAACATTTAACAACCCTCTGACATGACTGGAAAAAATGTCAGAATTTGATTAAACATAAAAAAGAAACAATGTTGGGCTCAATTATCCGTATCAGCAACAAACCGGTGTATTTTCATTACATCTTTCATAGTGTTAGACTTGACGAAAGGGTCCATTTCAATAAAAAAGGTGTACTTTCATTTACTTATTTTCTTACTTATTTTAGTTTATTTATTTGTTTGTTTGGATCCCCATTAAAGCAGCAGTTTCTCCTCCCGGCATCCATACAAACAAGTGACAACTAGCAGAGAGCTAGTTTGCCATGTGGGAGCGTATTAGTAAATATTGTTTTTCATTAGCTGTGCTGATGTTGTTATATACACAGTTTTTTATTGAGTTTGTTGTTAAAGCAAAACAAAGGTATGACAGATTCATAACAAGCAAAACAAAACCTAAATTTGAGTCTTTCAAGGTAAAACTAAGGGCCAGAAATATGAAATCATACAGTAAATAAATCCATCCTGTTTTTTTTTGTTTGTTTTTTTTGAATTAATGATATCTTTTTTCATACTCTTGAGAAAATATATCCCAATTCTGAGATAATGATCTCGAGAAATCCGGGTGGAGATGATGATTTGTGCTTGTAGAGCTACATTTCACAGAACCGTCACATTAATTTGACAAACTAAAAAACTAAAACTAAACTTAGGACTTTATTGTTGCTCAGGCAGAAAGCTCACTCTGATCTGCTTGACATTAGATGTGTTACGCTGGCCAGAATAACCATAAAATAAGACTTATGGTTTGGGCGTTTAGCCTTCAAAATAAAAGCGTGAAAAATTTAAACATGTAGAAATAGATGTAAACCAATTTATTTAGTTTTAATATTGGCAAAAAGCAGAATTACTTCTTGTTAAAGTTTGATCCTGAACACGGCATGAAATAGCATTCCCTTGATTTACTTTACCTTTTAACCAGTCCCATAACACTATACCACTAGACTAACATTACTTATCCTCACTGCCTATAAATAACCAGGCCAAACACAGGTAGACAGCCCTGTCTGTGTAAGCATGAGCCTCTGCATGTGTTCTAGAGACAGCGCTAGTCAAATTGGTAGCATTTTGAAATGCCACATGGTTTTGATATGTCTCCTGGAAGGGGAAAAAAAAACACTCTGCATGACAGCCCAGATAGGTCCGGCAACACTTACCTTTTCAAACGGCTGAGCGGAGGACATTTTGAGGCAGATTGCGATAGATTCCTGGCAGGTGGAACAAGGGGAATAAAGAACAAAGCAAGACACTCTGAATGCTTCATTTATCATCCGCAGGCAGGGCCTTATCTAAAATGCTGCCTTTTGGCCTTATTGTGGTCCACTTCAATCTAAGAAGCGGGCAAGTGCTTATCCAGTAAGGGGGGATATCATGGAGCATCATCTGCAGCTATTTCCAGCTGAATCCCAGACTGACAAGAATGCTGAATGACAGCAGGTGGTGCAGGGCCACTTAAGAAAAGAAAAAAAAAAAAGAAAAAAAAACGGCAACACATGTCCACAAATGGTTTTGAAGGGAGCCACTGTGCTATCTGGAAACATTAGTCTTCATGCTAATGAAGCGTGTGACACGTTATAGGGTGGGGCAGAGTTATGAATGATCATACATGTCGGCATTCAGAAGAAAAGTGCCGCGTCAGTCTGACATGATCTGACAGCCAGACAGAGGCAAGGTGAGTGTTATGCAGAATGTATGGTGGCTTGTCCTCAAAGTTCATTTTAATAGGGATTATTACTGTGAATTAACATTATACCAAAAGTTATTATATCAGTGGTAGTTGTATAAAAAGAAGAAAAAACAATATACTGAAATACTATTTGGATATCTTCCTTTTGCACAATCCACATCTTAATTGTCTCAAGGCTTAAAAATCCTTCTCTAACTCGTTTGCTTCTCTTTATCTCCATCTTCTCCTTTGGGATTGGTATAGATTTAGTAAGGAAAATCAATAAGGGATAATGGCTTCACATCATCAGTGTGCTTCATGAAAACAGTAAGAGCCCCCAATATTTTGTACAGTCAGTGTATTAGAGACTCAGTGGCTGTGTTTACATGCAGGGAGTAACCCGGCTATCCACCATACTCCAGTTAAGGTCTTATTCAGCTTAAGCTGTTTACATGAACATTTAATACCCTGCCATTGAGTATCCCTGTTGTTCAGCTATGAATAAACCAATTAACAGAAGTCCTGTCTGCAGACAGAACAGTCTGCCAGAACAAAAAAAAAAGTATGAACAGGTTTGGCTGCCAGCTACCTCCTCCCCCTCTCTGACTGAGCAGTAGCAGGTTAGTTTTAATATACAGGGGGAAGAGCTGGGAGTGAGCCAGGCATCTGAACCAGGTTTCTCATAAGAGCAATATAGAGGTATGACATTTACATGCATTGACCTGAAACCACTTTACTTGAGTAGAGCCACCCAACGCAACTGGCCATACTGAAGGCAATCTGACAACGCTTTTATGTATGGCTAAAAAAAAAAGACATAACATAAATCAAACAGTTGTATTGTACAGGAGAGAAGAAAAAATAATGTCCAACCTCAGACAATCAGAATCAAGAATTGTCCCTTATGACCATTATGTATCATATTCTGTTTTCTGTTAACTTACCTGCAACAAAATTACTTCCGCAGGTTTTATATACTCAAATACCAAAGGACACAACTTGGCAATTTCTGATCAAGATGAGAGAGAATATCAAAAAAAGGTGGAAGTAGCACATTTCCATTCCTTATTTAAGGATTAGGTGAATTTGCATAGGACATGCGGTTTAAGTATTATCAGACTTCATGTTTCTAAATTATCTCTGAGCCGCTAATCCCATGGACAACAGCATCATTTAAATTGCGTGTGTGTGTGTGTGTGTGTGTGTGTTACAAGGGAGTTACATCGGCATAATGTTGTCTATAACATGTATTTTATATTATGGGTGTTATATACATACAGTATACATATATAACGTATGTCAAGATCCAATCCAAATTTACCTTCATTGTTTCCTTGCTACTTATGATATTAAATGATTTGAGGCATTTTGAAGGTAATTACTTTGACTCTACATTGCTTAACAAACAATAAATCAATAATACATAATAGCCAAACAGATAAGCAATAAAAATGTCACATATGACATGATGGAAGAACATAACAGGCAACACAACGAGAACAGCAATATGACATTGATTTTGCCAACTTAAGCTCTTAACCAATGTTCAAAGGCCTAGATGACTGTTTCATACTCTCATTTAAACCAAAGAAAAAGAGAAAACTCTTCAATCAAGAAGTCCAAAAGTTACACAAGTCTCCACAAACCATTAACTATTGCAAACAGAGCCATCTGCTGACTGCCTGTGTCTCTCATGCCCTACTTTTCTTGGCAAAAACGTCCCCTGAAAAAAAAAAAAAGAAAAACACTGAAGGTGAGCACCTGCGCTGTAAGTTAGATTTAATCCTCGGCTTTATCGTCACATAATTCAAAGTCCTCCAAATTAATTCTCCCTTGCAATATAATCATTCTAGCAGGTACACAGGTGCACACAGAGAAAGCCTTTCCATCTTTCCAAAATACATCTTTCCCTCCGATCTAACTTGGAAAGGAAATGAAACACTCCTTTGATCATCACAGATTTGCTGAAATATGCCACTGCTGAAGCACAGAAACTTACATAAGAGCATTTCACCATAGACACATTCCACTTACTGTACATTTTGTGGTTTGAACATTGCAATTGATTAGGCCATATATAGATTTGAAGCATCCACAGTCTATAGAAATGCTTTTTCTATATATTGTATAAGTATCTAACCCATGAAATCTTAAAAATCCACTTCCATTTTTTCAACTTCTCGTAAAACACAACCTAGATGTTTCTGCGATTCATATTTGTGTCTCGCTTAAAATGTCCTAATCAAAAACCGCCAAATCCCTTTGATTATATCAATTCTAAAATGCCAAAAATGGCAATTTGACTCATATTTTATGACTTCTAATGCTCAAGTTTCAAGTTTCTGCATTCTGTTCCGCTCTTTTTCTTCCTCATGATTCTCAACAAAGCGTGCCGGCAATTTCTCATTCCACCTGCAAGGACAGGAAGGAAAAGACACTTTGACAGGAGGGCAACTCAATATAGCCGCATTTTTACTCTACTTCTCCCAGTTCTGTCTCCTTGCCACCTAAAACCCGCTAAAACCCCCCCGGAAAACTATTTTTTCTTCCTGCGGTTGTGTCTGTCAGTGGCGAAACTACTTTTTCTCCTTCTTCTTTTTTTATTTTTTTTATCTGTTTTGCATGGGGAGCCTGGCGGCGGCTGATTGCCACGTTCGGCGTTGTGTGGGATGAGCCGTGTGAGGAAATCCAGCATGGATCCGCAGCACTCCGGGTGAAGCCGGGGGGGGGGGGGGGGAACCGGCGGCGTGTCAAACGGCGGCTCCGACCGAGTCGCGCGCCGAGACTTCTGAAGCCACGGATGCGGCCTCTTTTCTTTTATTATCGTTCCTTGGAAAATGGTTTGGACAATGGCGTATGGCGGGGACGGGGGGGGGGGGGGGGGGCGGTAACAAAGTGTTTAGGATTTCTCATATGCTTAGGGTGATCCAGTATGTATCAAAGGATTAGCTTTTCGCACTGCTGCATCAGGCTTTTGCTCTCTCTCTCTCTCTCTCTCTACTCAGCAGGATGCACAGCAGGCAGGTTTTTTTTTTTTTTCTTTCTTTTTTTTATGACGTGCAGTCGGTCTCAAAAGTTCAGAGTTTTAATGCTTTTTTTTCAGCAGGTCGCTTTAATTGCCGTTTCCTCTAGGAAGATTCGCTCTTGATTGCGCTAATAGGCGGCCAGCTGCCCTTTAGTCGTCCGGTTCCTGCGAACAGCCTAATTAAAAGAGGGGAGGGGAGGCTGATGGTAGTCCGCTGTTCACTGCGCAAATTACACCAGATCATGATCGCTACATGGGACCGGCATTTCCATTTTCATGAGGAGAGGCTCTCCCACGGGGCGACGGTGCTCCGGCCTTGACTGACCCGACCTTGTGCGGCGCTGTCAGTCGCCGGGCGTCAGCACATGAAGTGGAGGCAAAGGTGTTCGACAGCGGGGTGTGTGTGTGTGTGTGTGTGTGTGTCTCTCTCTCTCTCAAGGGGCCGGGGCTGGGGAGAGGAGTGTTGCTTGTGGTAGAAGATGGGGGCTGGCAGACCTTGCACTGCTTATTCCCCTTGCTCCATGCATTCTGCCAATTCTGAATTATTCAAAGGCATTAACATGCCTAATCATGCATTATTGAGGTGGCAGCGGACCTTCCTTTGTCAGTTTCACATTTCTTAGAGTATGATTCCATTGTTTACCATGCACAACTGAAATTGGTTCTAAAGATCTAGGTGCAATTATACATTTCATAATCTACCCACGAGACTGACACATTGCTCGTTTCTATATTTAGCACAACCGCTAGACAGGATGACAAGAAATGCTGCAAGTGAAGCGTTCGACATGCTTTAATATGCATCGAAAAGGCAATATTAACCAAATCAACTCAAACTTTATTGTCCTGTGAGGTAAAATATGGTTTGCAAATGAGATTTGCAGTAAAAACACGCAATAAAGACACATAATAGACAATAAAACCTCAGGAAAACAATAAAACCACATTGCATAAAAGTGCAATATGCACAACAAATCGCCACAACATCTACCCTGGACAAGGAGTCAGCAGCTTGATGGAATGCAACAAAAGGTGGCTCATCACGACGTTGCATTATGTCATGTGGAAATTAGACAGTCTAATTGAGTCCCTGCGTCTGTCAGTTAAGGCACTCTAAAGAGGGGGGTGACTGGGACAATAAGGAATGACATCAATCACACCTGTCAAAGATTTCAGTTAGTGGTGCAGCTGCAACTTCACCGGCTACCGCATAGTCACTAAGCCACCCGGCCTGCTTCTATTCCTTAAGCTTAAGCCGCAAAAGGTACCTGGTTGATACTTGGTTGATCAGCTTAGTCATGAAGGGCCGCCGTTCGCTCCGTGCCAAAGCGAAGGCAGGCGGGGCGATCGCTCTTGGAAGAACCCCCTACACGCCTCTGACGTCGGCCCGATATGACATAAGTGGTCCCCGCGGGCGGCCTCGGCGGGGGGTAATGATGACATTAGGGCCGTTCGAAATGTCCCCCTCTCCGGAGGCACACGGGCTCGGTTCCCCCCAGCTTTCCCGTTACGATGCCTCCTCCTCCAATTACCGCACACCTAGGGAGATGGCAAAGAGGTGCATTATCGCCTCGCTTTATGTTGCTTTTATGCGTTGCCCACAGAAGAATAACCAGTGTTTTATGCTCTGGAGGAAGAGAGCGGAGGAGACGGGGAAGAACAGCAGGTGCATGTTACACTTGGCTACCGTACTTTGATAGGCGCAGGCGGAGGAAAAAAATAAAAAAATTGGAGGCTGTTTACAACACGTCAAACAAATTCAGTGCCTTCTCACGACTCCACCTCATTCTTATAGGCCGTTTCCCTGAGCACATCCACCATCCCTCGGTTTCATTACTTTGAGGTGGAGATGAGGTCAGTGTAATGTTGGACAGGCTATCAAAACTCCCTGCTGGGCCCAGCTACTTTGGCTGGTGGGAAAGACTATGCGTTTCTCCCGTAGGTACCCTGCACACACACACCACACACACACAGAAGCACACACACTGTCCTGATCTCTCCCTCCCTCCACCTCTACCTCCCTGCTTTTCACACATACACTAGGGATCACCTTGGACTGTGGTCTAGCCACGTGTCTGTAAGCCTGTGTGGCTAAAGCAGTGCCTTGGGCTACGCACTGGAACCACCAACCAACCAAACCACAGATGTGTTGTAGGAGAGGCCTCGTTTGCAGGGTTCAGCTGCCTCACATTGGCTCCACTTCTAATGAAACTCCAAGGAGAAATGAAATAGACCCAGGGGTGCATGCAAATCAATACACGCACAGTGAGTCAACAATACAAATTTGTTTCCATTAGCAGTTGTTTCTTTTCGCCGGTTTAATATGATGTTTTCTCAGCCGCTAGCAACGCAGCATTAAAGTGCATTTAAACAGTAAAAGGTAATATCAATTAGACTACAGCATCAATGCTTCATGCCATTCAATGTCTGTTTGTTATTCTTGTTGAGAGGTATTTTCCACCTGGCAAACGTGGAATGAGTGATTAGTCATAAAGACTAACAACATCTATTGAAAGCCACTCTGTATGATCTCTGTTTCTGAGTTTAATCAAGAAGCCAATTTGCTTGCTGATGACTCTCATCTGTTTCATTTGATGAAGAGTGAATGCTTAACCAATACAACTCACCAAACACAACACATCATCAGACCAATGAAGACAGACTATGCCAGCTCAAGGACAGTCAACACAGCCTATGCCAGAGGACAGTCACACAAAGAACAACCAGTGTGCAATGACAAATCAAGCCGATATGCTGCACTATCTGCTTAACACACTGCATTCAACATCATAACGAGCACTGATCTTGCTTGAAGAGAGGATAATGGATTAAACATTGTTTGTTTAAAATCTATCCTCTAGTACCTACAGAACAATTTTACAGACTCTTACCAGATCAGGGGGGCTTCATCAAGAGCTGTTCAAAGTTGTTAGGTGTGCAGCAGGCCTTTTGCAGCAGAAAAAAAAATCTTCCTAAAAAATAAAATTCTTCATAGAACGACACTGACTTTTTGGGAGTTTGACCATGGTGCACATGCTAGCAAGTGTGTTGAGTAATCGTAGGCAATTGGCATTATCCAAAGAAGATAGACATTTTAGTAATCCAAAGTTGGTATTGGTTTTTATTATGGTCTGTAGATTCATAACAAACAAAATGTCAATCTTCATCATTATTGAAGTCCATCAACAGTGCAAATAACTTTAGCTGTCTGGCTAGTTTCGCTCATTTCCTGTGTAAACAAAACAAGTCATGCTCGAAAATGCCACTGAAAGTGCATTCTTTTTGTCAAATTTTGTCTATAGCAATCCCCTAAACAAGCCTGGTAGATTTAGATGTACGTCATTAAAATTAACTAAGCATCTGACCTTAGAGCTGGTTCTCATTTTCTCACTTTTAGAATACTGCTAGTCACCTACGAATATGTAACATACTGTATGCTAAAGCGTTAGCATGCACATCGGACAGATCTCTCGACTGGACAAGCAGAGATGATTTTGGTACCAATCCTCTCGTCATTGAGTCTGATTGAACACTGGCAATGTTGGAAAACTTTACTGTAACTCCAATGGTTCAACTTAAGCCAATAAGGTGATGCTATTTAATGTTATTTTTGAGCACAGAGATGCCTCTGCAGCCTTGGTGTGAACATTGCCAGAGCTTTCTATCTCTATGTTTCCCTCTCTAAAGTGGACTGACTACTTTTTTAAAGCTGCACTAGGCAAGATTTTTATGTAAAAATACACCCGTCTTATCAGTCTAAATCACAAAGTTGGGCTGCAACATAGAAGGGCATCCAATCCCCCCTAATTAAGATGCAGTAGATTTGCTCTATTTGCCCAAATTAATTTCAGGTGTTGGCTATGGTCACTGGCGGGAAACTCTCCTAAACAGCTGGACTCGCCAATTACGGCTGAATCTGCTGTGACAAGATTTTTTTCACCATCTTCACCCCTACCAGCCGCTAAGAAGGAGAAAGTTAGGTCAGAGGAGTACACACAGTTTAGCATGAAGTCCTTTGAACTTTCAAAAACTCAAAACGAACGATATCCAGTTCAGTGGATTAATAGTAGAATAGTAGAATCAAATATAGCTTTCCCAATGCATCAAAATAGAGGGAAAAAGCTTTGTAGAAATAAAATTGCCCATGCCTCTGTTTACCACAAATTTCACACAAAAGCAAGGTAAGAGCTGGGATGCATACACTCTTTTATTCTACAAGCATCATGTTGAAGTCCTCCAAAACATTTCAACTTTGGAAGAGTAGGATGAATTTGCATGTGTAACATTTCCGGCTCGGGCATTCAGACAGCTGTGAAATTAGTTTGACTCGTGCACAATGCTCATATACGGTACACGTATCACTGTGTAAACCATTTGCGCACGATGCCAACAATGCAAAATCCCATTTTCAACCTTGTTGTCGAAGCACGCATCGCAGCAATACACCTCCTTTCAGCCGCGGCACAGGTCATTTTCTACACAAAGCTTCACATCATGTCATCGAGGACGATGATTGTTGCGAGGGAACCCGTCTGCTCTTACAGCAACAAGAGCAAGGACAGAATGATTACCGAAAGACGTGTGAGTCACGCACGTGCCGTACGTAGCTTTGTACACACTGTTCTCTCTGCTTGTCTTGTTTGCTAATACCGCTGAAAGGAAAAAAAGGTTGCCTCTGGAATCGGTTGTATGTAATTCCCAAAATGAAGAGGTGTCTTATTACCAATAGAAGCCGTGGGATTTCTGGATGGGAAGCAGACAAGATGGTAGTGGGTAATGATACGGTGAGACTGTACAGTTCCGCCGCGATGTCCAACACCCTCAACAAGAGGTGACTGTAGGTCATTTATCCTATTTTGTGTTTGTCAGCTCTTATCCACCCAAGACCGCGGGGCCCGGTGACAGCGTGATCTGCTACTTCACCGGGAATTCATGGGGCTCGAGGGCGTTCCCATAATCATCGCTGTCATTGTCAGGGCAAGACACAAAGCGGCCATTACTGTCCCCACTAGATGGCTGACCTGACCTCCTCATACTGTTCCTCGCGGTGAACATTAGACCATTTGGCCTCAATTCATCCCTCGTCTGGTAGTAGGCAGGATGTTCTTCAGAGAGGAAATAGCAATGTAGTCACTGTCACTGTCACAGTGGTTTGGGGAAACTGAAGTCCTATTTGTACGGTAATAATATAACCTGGGGATGTCTGGTGATTTGTAATAGCTGTGGAGATCATCTGTGGTTTTTATTTAATTTGTCAAAATTCCAGTGCAAACTGCCTACATTGTTTTGGTGAAGACAGAGCCTCGATAATATTACTATTGTGCAAATCAAACTGTAATTTCTGCTGCAATTTAAAGGCACACAATATCTTTTTCCTCTTCTTTACATGATTTCTGTCTTGCCTCTGTCATGAAAAATGGAGGCAGTAGTGGAATCTATGAGGAAAGTTGAATTAAAATGCATTTTTGCTTTGCTAAATCAGGAAGTGACGAATTGTAAAATCTTGACCTTATATAATTGTATACAATTTAATTATCCCATGCAAATGCACTTGACGAAATGCAGAGGTTGTGAGGTAATTCATTAAATACATGAGGTTACCACATAATACTAGTTCCATGCAAATAGGGCTTAAGAAATAAGTGTTGACACTACAGGTTTTAGATGAGGAACTGAATGGATTACCATTCTACCTTTTCAATTCTTTGTCATGTACTGTACATTGCATGTGCTATATACTATATAAATACATGTTTTTCCAACTATCCTGATAAGGTAGTTGCCCCTGCTTGGATTCTGATATTGAGCTTGTAATATCACACTGCTATCAGCTGTTCAGAGGGCAACTTGTTCACTCTCTCAGAAGCATCATGTACTGTTCTTCACCCTTAACATTTGATATCACATCTTCTGAAAGAGTTTATTATGAAACAGCCTTGAAGAACATGAGCAGTAACTACGAAGTAAATGGTCAGAATACAAGTTCTGATTTTCTGCACTTGTACCACACATGCACCACATATGTAACCACCACACCTTCCAGTCAGCAGCTGACAAAAGGAGTACACACTCTTCCTCTAGGATTGATCCAGCAAATTTTCCGCCATTTGTCAGTCTCCCTACCTCTAAACTAACCAGCCGTTCCAGACAGAATATCCATTTGTTTTCTGTTACTTCTCCCCAGGAACAGATTAAAGGTGGCCAGTGGTTCCCCCAGGGCTATGAGCTTTCTTAGATTCTCTCCATTCACTCTATACAGGCCAAGTATCCTCAACGGTTTGGGTTTATCATAAGTTTATAAGGCTAAGAAGCAGTATAACAGTCTATGCGGTCAAATAATCACCAAATGCCAGTCAAAACATTCAGTACCTGAGGAGTATTGTATGTTTTTGACTTTAGAATGTTAAAAAAATGTTTAAGTTGATTATATATGTGTAGTTGGTTGGTTGCACTACAGTGGAAACAACTGTCCAAATCCTTCTCCCAAAAACCTCTATGAACACTATCTGTTTCTGTTATTTTATGCAGTGCATAGCTTGTTTTTCGATCTGAATTACTTCATATAAATTTTGGGCAATAACCAGCAAATGGCCCTCGAGGCCATTTATATTTATCTGGACATTCTATCCTGAGAAAAATGAAATGTTTTCAGCGACGCATGGAGACAATGGAAAACTGCTGATATCTATTATCTGATATGATTTGACATCATCAGCCTGGTTAGGAAAATCAAAACATATTCAGATGAATTATTTCAAATCAAAGTGCAGAAGGCCTTGCAGAGTTGAGAACATGATTTGTATCTATTCCTCTGATTGGCCTGCTGTGATCAATTACATGATCTCTCACACCTGTACTGTCCTTGCTGCTCAGTACACAGTTTCTCCAACTTCTTCCTTTGTAAACAAGAAAATGTAAAATGACAATGTAGATCCTGTTTTTTTAGTGCTATAATAACTGTTTTTAAAGGTGTAGTAAGAACATGTTTTACTGTCCAGTAGGACAAAATGACCATAGTATATGTTTGGGGGTTGATTGAGTTGTTGACCAATATCAATGATTTGATTACTTCACCAGGTGCTGAGATTTCTGGCTTTGAAAAATCACACTTCAGAACAACATTTTCTCTTGTTCGTCATGTGAAAAGGTTAGCTAATGGTTAAGTTTGGACAAGTAAATCATCTTTGGTTAGGTTAGAGTTAGGTTTAGGCAACTAAAAGTATTTGGGGTAAGGCTTTGTTCATGGTTAAATAAGAAACACTTTTTAATAATTAGGACTTCACTCGCAGTAGAAGGCTTCTTTGAATGAGTTGGGCATTTAATCTGGGTAGTTGAAAGCAGATCCACTGCATTAGTTCAATGTCAGACTACCTGTTTACATATATATATATTTACAGTTGAACATGGCTAGGCCAGAAATGATGATGGTCAGCTCACCCTGGATTGGATGCAGGGATCTCCAGCCCCTGAGGCAGTGCTGCAGCTGCTATCCTGCAACTGCAGTCGTAGATGCAAGCTTCCGGAATGCCAGTGCATGAGCAATGGTTTGAAATGTACCAACCTGTGCAAGTTGCAAACATGTGACAATCAACCCCAAGAGGATGACCTTGACATGATGATCACAGATGCAGACCTGACTGACTCAGAAACTGACGACTGATCTTGAGTAGGGACTTGAAATACTTGAAATACTGTACTAGTGTGCTCCACGTGGAGCACACTAGTACAGTATTTCTTTGACATAAGGATCGCAATCTATTTTTTCTAGTTCTTTGTTCATATGATTGCTTCAAAAGTAAAAAGTGTTGATTTGTTTCATGAGTATGTTATCATTTTCCTTAAATTCAGAAACATCAATCTTGCAGGTGAATCATATGGTTATTATTACCATAGGCATAGGGATCTTGATATAAATAAACTTTTCATGTTTTATGGACATTCCGCCTGAAACACCATACACATAAAAATGGGTATATCTCCAAAACTACAAGGGCTACATGCATAAACCTGGTACCTGGTGAAAGGTAAGACTTTTGAGAATTCAAATCTGGTGTCTAAAAGAATGTAAATATTATGTAATTACTCTGGTGTGAATAGATATAGAAGAGAAAAATTAAAATGTAATTTCCGCCTATGCAAAATGTTAAAAAAGAAGGTTGTAGCAGCCTCATATTTTATCTGGGTAGCCAATTATACAATTTTTTCAGTTTTTAAATATCTTAAGAATGTATTGGATTGATTTAGACAGCCTGAGTAGTCAACAAGCAGTTGACAAACACGATAGTACGAAACAGGCACCATATACTGTATATATATATATATATATAGTCAATGGGTTTCCGCTACAGGGGTCCATATATTCAACGCATGATAACCATCACTAAGCTACCAGTCTGCAATGGCTATCATACCAAATTGTGAACTAGAGATGTGTAGCAAGTCAAAAAAGCAAACTAGAAATTGCCCACCCATTTTATTATTGTGGGTCAATTTTGGGGTCTTGGCTCATGGACTAATAGTATAGGCTTGCCATTTCAAGAAACTCGGAAAGCTTTAGCTGTGTTTCTGCTGGAAGAACAGCGCACTCTTCCTGTTTTGTGCCGTAAAGCAATCTCTGTTTGTGCCATAAATCATACAACAAATTCCCCACCATATCCTACCCAGTGGCAAACCATGTGAATTGCAGTGTAGAGGCCAGCTGAAGCTGCCAGTCCTCTTGTCCAAGGTCTCGTTTGTGTGGTAATGTCTCAAAATTCTGTGTTGTAAAGATGTTTTGATGTTAAAATGCTACAGGTAGCACCTTTAAGCTGCCACACTTGGTGCATGTCAGCAGCAATCATTTCAACACATTTGAAGACGAGGAGCTACAGCTCAAACTGTACTGGCAATATTTAAATTGATAATTTTTCCTCAAGATATTAGTGATGTTGTTCATATATTTTCCTTTCCCTGAACCTCAAAAGAAGAAGACTACAGAAGAGTAGTTCTGTAAGGAAAATGGGAAAGTCTCCTCCTTCCATCCAAAATGAAGCTTTGCGATCCCCAGCCTCGGTGTATATCCACAGAGGAGGTCTCTTTAGCTTCTCATCCATGCCCAGGCTTCCTCAGCGCACTTCCTCAGTTGCCCAATTACAAGGTGAATTAATTTGCCTGTGCTGTGCATGAAACCCTGGTTAGCGGGGCCCTCAAGCTCCGTGCACCTGCTTTTCTCATCATTGGCTTTAGTTCCTCAAGATGTTGTAATTAGTTGGAGACATGGTTCAGGCTTCAGGATCTGGATAAAGCAGATGTTAGGGGGATTGTCGAGCCCGGAGGTTAGGCAAAACGGATACTGACGGAGTCCCTGGGCTGATTCTCCTTATTCATGCGCTGCTTTCCCCTCAGTGCCGCAGGTAGATGGAGAGGGAATGCAAATGTGGGGACGGCTCAATGCCGTTTGCCAGTTTAAGTGCCAAATGTCAAACTGTCATCTTGGAACATATTTTTTCAAGGTGCGGGAAGAAAGAGTCGAGCATTTAATATTCAAGAAGCATGCTCATTCTACTGTATGTGCCAAAAAACATGAAAAGCTCTTTTTGATGATCGTTAAATGATTTTTTTTAATTTATTTTTTTTACTTTTTCTTATTATTAAATTATGAAGGAGATTGAGAGATGCAAGATCTCTTCATCCAGTGAGTCTACACAGGACATTTCTCTGCCACAGAATTCATTATGACACCATAGCAAAAATGACATTTTGCATGTTCCAGCAACTTAAAGTGTACAGTTACTGAAATCCCATTTTCCCTAAGTAGATCAGGATAATCCTTCACTGAAATGACAGAGTAAGTAACTTTGGACATGGATAGTTGGATATAATCTTCTTATGTCAGAGTACAATAATGGCTGCTGGAATTTCAATAGCTGACCATAGCTCACATTTGCTGACCTCTGCCAAACAACACACTGCTTAACACGCTGTGGGATCACACATTTCTACCTAGATAGCATCACAGATAGACAGCAGAAAGTCTGAGCAAATCTCACTAACTGTATATGGAATAAGTGACTGGTTTAAGAAGCTATCCTTTCAGGGGCGAATGTCAAAATGAACAGCACTTATGCGGAGATTGGAAGAGTATTTACGCTTGACAGACTCAACTTCTGCAATTCTTGAATATGTTTTCCGATGCAAAAAGACCTATTGTCACCCTCTATGTACATGGAAGAGACAAGTCAGTCCATTATTCACATTTCCCATTTTTCCCATTCCCAGTGTGCCACACGTTATATCCAGCTAACATACAATTATACCCATTCATGAATTTGAAAAATTATTAATGTCAGTAGAGAAGAGAAATTGACTACTTACATGACACTACTTCTATCTGCAGGCTGTACTATTTGGAGACAGCTGCAAATCTGTCTGGCCCTTGATATATGGGCGTCTGTCACATGACTACAGCAGCATGGAGAGCTTTTCCTAAAGCCTGAAATGAACTTGAGCTCGCTGGTAGAAATGAAACCTGATTTTGTGCCCACAGTCAAAAAATGCAGTGGCTTTTCCTGTCATGTGGGTGCTTGGCACTCTACTGATACTACTGAAAATGGTATTCATTAGTAAATATGAACACCCAGGCAGCCATATACAGAAAAAAAACATACTGTGGAAACTTCCTATAGAAATATGAGCACGAGCATCTGCTTCTCCAACTTCCCATCCCTATCTCCGTCCCCATAAGAAATACTTTGGCGCCGGTGCTTTTCTCTGGAGCAATTCAACATCAAGGTAATTTCGTTTTCGTATTTTTTACGAGATTGAATGCAGCTATGATTTCCAATCGAGCTGCGGAGGCCGGCGGTCGGCAGAGTGTGCCGCGTGAGTCCGCTGGAAAAAGCCGGCGCTTGTCAGTGCTTGTCAGACCCGGACAGCCTGAGAAGAAAAAACAATATAATTGCGTGCCCCATGTGCACGATTATACATAGAGCAAACCAAAATAGGCTTTACTAAGGCTGTGAAACCGCAGTGATTTGACCTGTCAAATTCCGGCTGAAGTTTTTAGTTCTCATTTTTTAAAGCTGAAAGGTAGCACTCATGGGCAATCTGTCAGTCAACACAAATGAAATTTACACTAGGCAAACGTGCATTTTTTGCTAGTTTTTTGCAGGACTTGAGTAATTGTCCTTACTGTATGTCCACACCTGCTGCAACGATTTGGGAAAATTAGCAGGCAGAAGGACAGACAGAGCGAGGTGCTAATCCGGGCTGAGGGCCAGACACTGGTGCATCGATAAATTGAATAGTCACTGTCAATGGCAACAGCTGTGGGCTGTGTGTAGTGGTGCGGCTTCCTTGTTTAGCGAAGGCCAAACCAGCGGTAGTTTGGAGTGCCAGGACAGATGTCAGCTTCCTCATTGCAATTCATCTCATTCCTGTTTTTTTTTTTTACTCCCCCCCCCACCCCACGGGTAACGCACGCTGCTCACTGTGGGCATGAAATTGGAAATTTGGTGTTAAAATTGGGAGTCGTCACCGCGGTTTTCACGCGTCGATCATCCTCATTTATCGCACTCTCGGGGACGGATTTATGTCACTTCGGGTTTGAAGTTGTTCAGAACAATGAAGAATGGCCACAAATGAGATGTGAGGCCCCACCGCTTTTTTTTCTCGTCACCTTGCGCACATTTCACAGCTCATCAGCGGATCCTTGGAAGAGAGATGGCTCCGACGCATTCGTAATGATCATCGAAACCCGCCGCTCACCCGCCCGGCAATCTGAAAGGTAATACTCTTGTCATACACACACATCCACAAGGCTGCACTCGCTCAACAGGGCACCAAATCAATTGTGTATAATGTCTCCAGAATAATCCAATTGGCTCAAGGACCCTTGATGATCCTGAAGATAAAGGAGCGTAATGCCTTTCCAATTCCTCCCCCGTCTCTGCCACCCTCGGGTGCCGCGGCCCCCTGTGACCGAGTAGCTGTCACGCCAGGCCCTTCCAAGCATAATCATTAGTGTGTTATTATTTATTATTATTCATTAACCTGCGGTCAACAGCCGGGCAGAGAAACAGGGAACCGACTGTCCTCTCTAATGAGAGCAATAACTCTGGTTAAATGGGAGGATTCTGTCACAAGGCTAAGTGAAGGAAGAATTAATTTGTAGGGAGGGGAACTTTGACTCGCACTTTGGTTGGAGGATGAATACCTGTGTGCATCTCAGCGTTTGGTGAATTTATATCTACGTTCTCTCTTATTTAAATAAAGTGTTGACCACAATTTTCAGTCAGTGATCTTTTGTTCGTCCAAATTCTTAAGAAACTTTTCTGTTCCTTTTTGTTTGGAAACACACTATAATTAATCTTAGTCATTTAAAAAAAAAAAAAAGACTGCACAGTTTTGAATGTCAGGATGTATTTTCAAGTACACTGTGAATGCACAAGGGAAATCACCTTCAGGTTTGACATTTGCTGAATAAATCCTAATACTGCAAATTGAAACCGGTTTGCCGAAATAAAGGCTGATGGCAATATGCCGTACTGGAATATCATAGAATTTCAGATTTGACATGTTTTAGGACAGGTTGGTTTGTACAAGTGATCATTCATTCATTCATTCATTCATTCATTCATTCATTCATTCATATACAGTATCTCGTAACAGATGAGAAGAGTTAGTTCTGCCCCCCAGTCTGTGAAATCACACAACTGATATAATGTATAGAGGATCTTTGGAAGGTCACACAAACATAATGTCCACAAAGTCACTCACCCATTCATTATCAATGGAGTTCTGTGTTGTATATTGGTATGTGGTCTGATCTCATGGTAGGAAATGGCCATTCCCACTGGTGGGTCTGTCACTACAATCGCATATTGCGCGTCCAAGCTTTGTTCAAGTCCCACAGAACTTTATTTTAAATTGTAGTCAAGATCCCAAGGCTTCTAAACATACCAGATAAGCCAGGCTGAATTACATAGGAATATGAATAAGATGATGCACAAGACATCTAGAGTTTTTCCATTTGATGTAGTGGTGCCACCACAAAAAATGGCGCCTTGGGTTTGAATACTTCACTCAGTATAAGCAGCTATAGCTTCAGTGAAGCGTTGGAACGAGCAGATACAGAAGATGTATGTAACAAAAAAAAATGTTTTTTCTCGCTTTGAAGCTAGGTTTTGGTCTCAGGCAATCTTCTAGGGAATTCTCCAGCAAGACAATCAACTCCATCCCTGGTTGTTGATCAGCTTTGTGAATATAGACGGAAATCCCAGCTGGATTTCCACTTAATTCAAATTTTGCTGTGTTTTCTACTTGTATTTGCAATTCTAAAGAAATATCTGCATCCATGTTTGTTGGCATGTCCAATCTTAGTAAATACCTTGTGAATGTGGGAATATAATGGTGCCTGCACTTGTTTTTGCAATGTAATCTCAATTTGCACCTATGTTGGTGTTGAAATTGAAAGGCCTCAGGGCTAAACTCAGAGTATTCAAAGACTCAGATACTCCCAGCCGTCCAATCTGGAACCAATTGCCTTCAGCTGATTTTGTTTTACATAACACATCGCATTAGCATTTCTGTTATGTTGGGTAAACAAAAAAAAAAGGTCCATTAATCCCTTACACACATGCACACGCGTACACATTCTGATGGTTCGGTTACAGTGAACATTTTCCTCAGTAAGCGTTTCAGAATTTCCATATATCGAACATGGCACCGTATGCGTTCTCACCTGGAGGTATGCAGTAGGTAATGAGACGTCTAATCTGTTTCCCATTTGTTTTGGGGGATTCTGGGTAATGCCGCCCTTGAAAGTGCAAAAAAAACATCCAGTCTAAATACTGATTTTTAATCACTTTCAAAGGATAACACACACACACACATTATCTGAACCCATTTCCTCTTACCTTTGTTAATGTTTCGCTGTTCACTGCGCTTCCTGCATCTTGTGGTTAATTCCCAAATTTGATGTTCTGCAGGTCTAATACCTTAATCTGCTGCTGGGCCATAAGCCGTAATACCACTGATTTTCATCAGTGTTATGCAGTTGTAGCCAATATTTAGAAAAGTGCCTCAGTTGTGTGATAATATTACCTTGAAACTACAACAGGGGCTGATTGGGACTTAGATGTTATTTTGAGCTGGTGTAAAAAAAAATGAATGGCAATGTTGGTCTAAATTAACGAATAGATTATCTCACAATTAGGCTACAAGCAAACAGTGGATGTGTTCTCACCCCTTTAGATCTTAGCTTACATTATTAGAAAAGTGTGTGGGTGTTTTCCATTGTGGTAAACTAATCAGCGTCTATTTGATCATCAAACCATGATGTTTTATGCCTTTATTTGGTTCAAAATAAAAGCGATGACTTGCTTCATGCGTCTTCAAGAAATCATCAGATGTATTTTTACAAAACTCAAAAAAATCAAAAGCGAGAGGGACATGCCTCCCACAGTTTTTCACCGTTACCCCAGATATTCAACCTTGACAGCGCCAAACGAGCTGATAAAATACTTTTATCATATCCTGTAGATGGGATGGACTGATAGCGCTGAGGGTAGCTGGAGGACAGTGGTGTAATAGTTGAAGAGGTGCGATCAGGAGATAGACAGACCCCCTTTCCTTCATTATACAGGCCTTCACACTGCTGCAGGGGAATCGGGTTTTGCATTGCTCCTTTCAGTTTTGCTCCACTGATTTGAAAGGTGCTTAGATCTGATCTGGGGGTTTTTGTTGTTTTTTAGACCGAGCTCATTATACACCCATTATCAATTTTATGGTGGTAATTTGGGGCTCTAATTCTAACCGGTTTGACCATAGGCAACAGAGTGGTGCATCCAAATTGTGTGTCCGTGTCATTGGCATAGCCAAGCAGAATGCCATAATTGGGTAGCGTGCTTCTAATGCCTCTAATGAACTCCGCTCATTTGCATGCCTTTCTGAGCCTGATACGCCGAGTAATTATCATTCATGAACCGCCGTGGAAATTAATGCGCAGTAACTAATCTGCCGCTATGATGTGTAAAATTATGGCACAATATTTGCGTCAGCCTCGCGCTCTGAAACGAAAGCCCAAACAGCAACAATGGCACGGTAATTACGACGCTCACACATGACTGATGGCATTTCATTTCGGGTTCGGATATCAACGGGGTGCAGACAAGCGGGGCCGGAGAAGTCGTTTGGAGTTAAAAGTTGCGACATCGTAATGAAAGCCGCGCCTCATTGTGCGGTGCTGTCACTAAAACCCGAGGTAGGAGGACCGGTAGGAAAATGCCACCGACTTCTATCGCCTCTTGAGATGACGCGCGCCGCTCGGTGGCTCCTTTTCACCGCAGCACTTCCGCCGTCCCAGAGGGAATCATCTGCTCTGAGAGTGCGTACATTTTTAGCACTGGTGACGCCAGTGGAAAGCGAAGCACCTAACCCCCCCGGCAGTGTGTGTGTGTGTGTGCCTTGTTCTGTACAGGACCGCAGGATCCTTTCCATCCTGCCGACTGGTGATTGATGACTTTGTCTTCATGACACAGGAAGAGTGACTTTAACTTTATCGCCTTTGTGTACTTCTAAGTGACCTTTGCCGTTGATGCCATGCACACCCGAGATCACACAAGTTTGAAATTTAATAGAAGGGGGACGAAATTAACATTCCCCCCTCTCCTCTTTATTTATGTCCCTTTGAATGTAGAAAAAAAACACAGAACAGAGACACAGTTTAGACAAAATGCCTTTCAATTAACAACGTTTTCCTCTGTGGATTCTTTTTAAATATGAATCACGTACACTGTCATCTCCTGCTTTAAATGAATTAATTGCCTTCCTAAATATAGCCGCAAGCGGCCATTAGTGGGGCCCAAGCCCATGGGATGAATGATTTGACAGTGACAATATAAGCTTGATTACATCTCAACTCTAGAACATTTCGGTGACAGTCCGGCAACTGCAGGTGAAATTGTCAATTTGTCCTAATGATGGTGGTGTTCCGCATGACCAAATGTGGTGTGACACACTTTGGGGCCACTTGCAAACAGGTAGTCCTAGGTGAAGTTTGGAAGAAGAAGAAGAAGATGAAGAAGATTCCTAACAAAAACAATATGGGTTTCAGCCCTACAGGGTTGAACCCTTATTTAATGGGAGCACAACATCTCAAACTTTTGACGTACAAGCTAAACTTTTGACAAATGACTGAATTGGTATGCTCGGTTCAGCGCTGGCTCAGTGCTGTCGGTCATGGGATGAGAGCCAGCAGAAGGTGCTGCCCTCTAAATTGGACCCTTAACACTGCTAGTATACAACTTAACCAATTGTTAAATAACTTGGCTGGAGGGGGACTCCGAGCTCCGACTAGAAAATAAGGGCAAACCTGACAAACCCACTCTCAAACCGCATTCGACATTTTTTTTTTTTTTTACATAATTACAGAAGAACACCGTCCCTCGCTCTCCGCTCTCTCGCTCGTCTCCAGCAGTTAATATTGAGTGATTAGGATGGGGATTAGTGTAGGCACAGTGAGCAATCTGGCACTTTGAAGAGGCTTTATCGTCCGGGCCGCGCCGGGCAAGGTTCTGGCTGTTTTATGTCATTACTGCCACAGTCCTCCCACACCCAGCAATATATTCCCATTTTTGTTGGTGTGCGCTGGTGTTTCCTGCAGACGCTTATCTTGGCAGTGTAGAAGAAACAATATTTAGACCGTGTACCCATTAAAGCTCTTCATCAGAAGTGAAACCTTTAGGTCGGGTAACCAAACTTCCCCATTCAAAGGTAGAGGAAGCACTTCTATAAGGTGATATTACATATCTATATTACATGCATGTCTAGCTGATGTTAAAAACCATGTCCCTAAACTTAATTTAGCTAGATTCTGAAAAACTGAGTTTCTTGTTATCGGTCCTGGACGCGTCCCTTGACAAATTCAGTTGTCTTCTGGTCCATTAACTCCATACATCAAACCTCTATCTATGAAGTTAGGAGTTACCTCTGATTCATGTTTAAACCATGAACATCATACTGAAAAGGTAGTTCAGACATGTTGATTGTTACTAATTTAGGAATACTGCAAAGATTAGATTGGGTTTGTCCTTTAATGATACTGGTAAAAAAGGTATTGCATAATGATGAACCTGATCTTGTAAAAAGTTGTGAAATTAGCATGAACTCGGTAACAGATTTACGTGCTGTGGACACAAATTATGTGAAAATTATATTCCTCCACCAAAAATGGGATTCTGTGACCATTTCATGCTGGGAAAACAGAATTTTAACACTTTACGTGCCACCAACATGTAAACAAGTAGTGTTCATTTAACATATTTATGTGAGATCAGGTTGTGATAACCATGAAGGAGGGATTCTGAGATTTATGCTTTAGTTGAAACCATTATGCTGATAATGCAAGATCTGATCATCCTGCATAGTATGAAAAGGTGAGAAGTTGAAAAGGAAGGTTTGTATACATACATACAGTATATAGTACATATACAGTAGGTATACAGAATTAAATCTGGAATGATCTTCTTAACTATATATTCATATATTTATTTTAGTTGAGCTGACATTCATAAGAAAATGTATAGAAGGAATTAAAAAACAGGATTAAAAAACACCTTCAAATTTGACTATGAACAGTCACATGTCCTATATGACACAAATGCACTTTAATTGAAGCTTTCTAAATTCAAGCAGCTGTTAGTTGTTTTCACTCAAAATGCATTTTCAATATGGCTCTCATGCCTATTATAGGATGTAAGGCAATGTAAGATGTCATTACACCGTGCCGAAGGAAGAGCTGCACCCAAGACAGGTATTTCCTTGAGTGACAGGTCAGAATTGATTTTTTTGACAATGTGATAGCGAAAAAACACAACGAGGGGGCACTTTAGCCAAGACCTCGCCTGCAACCCGTATACACACTTCCACACACACAGGCGCACACACCTTTCTGCTTTGATGGTCTTTACCAGGCTTTCCCCACCAGGCGTGAAGGTCACTGGCCTCTCTCCCCATAAAAGTACTGACTGTGTTTCAAGTCCACTGTCTTGCTGATTGATTGGCACGAGAGACGCTCAGCGGGGGCACTTCTGAAAGGCACGGGCACTTCACGGTTGTAATAAATGTGACATTGACATGGGATGTAAGAGGTAGGGATTCAGCGCAATTAATTTAGCTTAAAATACGATGGCACATAAACCCAGGTTATTAGCCATCAGTAAGATAAGATATCAGTTAGTGCCGCAATCTTCAGTGTTGAAGCTGCACTGTAGGATCTTTGACAAATCAAAACTTAAGAGCAAAATCCAAACTGTCTCTTAAGGAGCAGTGAGCAGCGCTCCGTTCAGAGAAAGCTGAACTCACCAACATTACATCATTTGCCTTTCATCCTTTGGTATAAAGCAATCTATCAGCCAGATTGGGAACCATGCAGTTAACTGTGTCACAATACATGATTTCTGGATATTGTTAGCCCATAGTTGCTACAGTTGGTGCTTTAGTAGATTCTTTGCAGTCACAAATCTCCCAGCAATCTAGCGCCATCGTGGAGGTCCATTGGAGAATTGGCTGTGCATGAACAATGGATAAATATTAAACAACTGGACTAGAAACAGATTCAAATTCTGATTTGAGAGGCTAGAGATTTCATGTCACTTGCCTTTTGACCGGAAAATCCTCAAAGAATTTGTGCTAAAAGACAAAGTGTGACTACCAGCCTCTATAGTTTCTATTAGATACATTAGCTTCTACACAAATCAGATGTGTTACAAGACAGTGATAGAGCTGGCCGGATCGTATGGCTAGCTAAGAAGATGACAGTGTCCACTCACAAAACCGATCAGTGTATCAGCAGGCAAGCGATCATTTCCCAGTCAAAAACAGCAAAGAAATGAACCAGGTCTATTCAATTCTGTTGAGATGGGTAAGTTGTATGTTTAGAAGCATAATCAGATGTGAGAATTGTTTTGACTTCCCAGCAAATTCTTTACGGAAGCAATTGACTGTGATTTTAATGACTGATTCAATGACTATTAAAGCCCTTGAAGAGACATAGTCAGTGTTCATTCAAAGACCGGCCGGGTCCATGCTGTGACTGTGGATTGGAACCCGCTATCTAGATAGGAGTGACCCCCCAGTCAAGTAAGGTTGGCGTTATTAGAATCCACATGCCACAGCCACATGGCAGGACTGACCTGGGTGCAGCTGATTCATTTGGTTCATCAGGAGGGGTCATGGACGCTGTGTGTAATGAGACGGTAATTGGAGTGAGGCGGTGGTATCGTTCTCTGGGACTAATCCTCAGCTATTGGGGGAGAATACTGAAAGTAGATCCCTCCATTACGACCCGGGGCAACTGTGGATTTTGTTTAAAATGCAGTTGGTATCTAGTGAAGAGCTGCCGACTCTAATGAATGTTAATCCTGTGAAAATTGTTTCTTTTCTCTCTCTCTCTCTCTCTCTCTCTCTCTCCCTCTCTCTCTTGATCCAAGGATTTCTGATGGTGAGGAAGCTTCTTCAGTTACCTGTAGCACAATATAGGCTATATATGCTACTTGATGCAGCAGAGACTTTGAAAAATGACTTGAAAAATGTGGCTGAGCTACCTGCTGCATGTGATTGAAACGCACTAAGCCCTAAGGACACTGGGAAGCTCCGAGTCAAATCCATGACAAATCTGAGCCTGTATGCGAGTAAAGATATTGCTACTGTGGTTGAACATGTGTGGATTTCCCCTTAATCCATATTTAGATTAAGATCCCCTCTAATAATGTCATTAAAGTAATAATCTGCATCATTTCCATATAAATAAATGTCAGTTTCGCTACTCTCTATCACCGATTGATATAACACTATGATGATCAAGCTTTCCTTTATCTTCTTCTTTGCTGAGGCAGTCATCAACAGACTGGTACTGTATATGTGTCTCTAAGTAAAAGCACTGGATTAAAGTACTGTATATCTTTGTGTGGTCAGGGAAAGGTCACACTACCTGGCAAACAGTTACAGTGGGGATTTATATTGCATCTATCGGTATGTGTTTATGTCATGTCTTTACACATTTTTCTTCTCCTCCATCCGGCAGTGTTTTGAGTTGTGTGTTTTGGTTGTGTGTGTTTCCTCTGCCTTCTTGCCAAGGAAAAAAAAAACGTCCCGATGGACTTGAACAAGTTGCTGGCAGAACAAATTACGTCCATTACACTGTTGTGACATCTGAGGAGGAAAACGGACAGAGACAAATCGAAAGTCAAACCGCTGACCTCTCTTTCTCCCCCCTGTACACTCTCTCAACTAGAACCATCCATAACCAGATGAATTTTAATGAGATGTCTATTGTACAGTTTGCCGCTGCGCTGGCGGAGTGTGCGTGTGCCACAGTTTTCATGTTTCACTAAACACTTTCTTGAACAGCAAATAGGTTGGATAGGAGTAATAGATGGAGCCATTCAACCAAAAACTGCCAAAGATCTGAGCTGAGACCTGACCTGCTGCCACACATCTAACACCTCAATTTGTTCTTCTGTTCATTTTACCTACAACTAGCATGACTTCACCCACTAAAGTACATGTATAATAATGATAAATAGCAGAGGTGGGGACTTGAGTCACATGACTTGGACTCCAGTCAGACTCAAGTTACATTTTAATTGCTTGAGACTTGACTTGGGTTCTGATGACTTGGGACTTGACTTTGACTTGTACTTTGATGACTTGAAAAGGTTTCTTGACAAAAAGATCTTGTGTTTGTGTAAATTATTTTCATTCCATTTTTATGGAATGATTGAATTTATTGAAGTTGAAACTGATTATAGCAATCAAACTCAGTTTTTATCCTATTAAAACCACATTGCATTGAAAAGTCCTAGATATTTAGTTTTTTAAAGATATTAAATTGATACTGGACTCTTGATTTGGTCTGACTTGACTTGCTGTTCTACATTTAGACTTGAGACTTGACATTAATGACATGAAATTGACTTGGACTTGACTTGGTAATCTACATTTAGACTTAGGACTTGACTTGACTTTTCTGTTTTCCGCTGCCTTTTATTAAATCAAATAACTATTCATCTCTCACACTGCACTGTAACCTTTATTCTTGTATTTTACACCTGTCTTATTCTATTTTAGCCTATTTTTTTTGTTTTTATTCTCTTAGCTCTTTTATATATAATTTTATCCTTTTCATTTTGTCTCGATGCTTTTAATGTTTTACGTAAAGCACTTTGAATTGCCTTGTTGCTGAAATGTGCTATATAAACTTGCCTTGCCTTGAGACTGACTCGAGCAAAGTTGACTTGGTCACACCTCTGATAAACAGTAATACACTTTATATGTAGCGCTCATTAAAAACCGTTTGCAAAGTGCTTCACATAAAAACAAAGAGATACAACAAGTTAAAAATGGACTAAAAATAAATGAAGCAAGAGACCAGAAGGATAGGAGCGAAGGAGAAGAATGAAAGACGGATTAAGATAAACCATTACATAAATTCAAGTCTATAGAACTGAAATGGGCTGACAGTGACATTAAGCTTCCTGACAGAACAGAATTAAGCCCTTGGTTATTGCGGCTTTTAAGCGCTGTGATGAACAATAAGGCATTGTAAGACATCTGTTGAAGTTTTATTTGGCACCGTATACTGTAGAGAGTCTCTGCTCCTCATGTCCATCACCTTGTCTTTTTTTTTTTTTTTGCAGATTGGTGGTAATTTCCTGCTGTATTACTTCCAGGTCTTTGCTTTTATTTTTAGACATTGTATAGCCTGAATACTGCACTGTCATTGCGAGGGAGAGCAAAGAGGAAAAAAAAAAAAAATGGAAGTCACAACCTGCTGCCTAAAATCCCAGAGCGACAAATCAAAACACGAGCGGCTCTTCTCTACTCTTTCGCTCTCCTGTTTTATTTACCTTAGGAAAGTGATGGCAGTAATAAGTATCAATTTGAATAATGCATAGCTATGCCAACGTCTTTCAGCGGCAATCAATTATTCAATGTTGTTTTGCTCCCACTCAGCATGTTCCATAATAGCACTAACTGCTGTCATATCAAAACTGACACTATCCCAAAATATTCTTTTCATGCGGGTTTCATGCATAAGGAATGAAAAGAGCACAACAAGCACGAGACATGAGGATGGAACTGGGACAGTAATAATGTGCTTTTTCTTCCCTGCTCGCTATCTGCATTAAGATTGCAATGGAGGGAGTGGAAGCTTGTATTTTTTTTTTTCAGTCTCTGCCTCTATGCCTCTATGCATGGCTGCATGCGTAGGCCAAAGAGAGGAAATGAGGATGCCTGATCAAGTTGTGTACAAATTGAAATTCCTCGCATGCTTGTGGATCCAACTGCAAAGTTTTCGCTATTGTCATCTGCTCTGACAATGTGGAACAGCGAGAAATTACTCACTGTCAGGTATGACATTATCTTCTTCTGACATTTCCGTCAAATAGCATTTGAACAAGAACATTCCCAAACATCCCCAGGTTTGTTGTGATTCAAGTAAAAGTTTTGTGAAGTGACGCACAAAGCAGAAGTACGCAGCTGAATTTGGAATGAATCCCCATACTTGACATGTTGCACTGACACTAACACACGCAGCATTAATTGTCTGGAGGTATACAAGGCAAACAGAGCCTTTACGTACGCTTTAACAAGGGGGTGAAATTCAAAACGGTTTTGACGAATATTGACTTGAGTTGCAGCGGTAAAGGTTGCGGGACGCTTCGCACAAAAACATCCAACGATTTTGTGTGCTCAGCAGTGGTGGGAAGCCAGATGAGGGGAGGGAAGCCGCGCAGGCAGCAGAGGGTTAGAAAGTAGGAAATCAATCGGGTTCCTTTGTTGTTGTTTCTCGTCGACTTCCTCCAGGCTCCGGTCTAGCAAATCATCCAGAGTGCGGCGTGATGAGCGGCCTCGGTTACACGCCTCTGTCTTGCCGAGCCGGGGATAGAGGCATTTGTTTGTGACCTTGCTATGTAAGCACTCCGCACCTCTCGGCCCCCCCTGAAGATTTGTGAACTATGTAGTAAACCGCTTCACATCGCAAGCCGAGGTAAATCACGGCCTCCCCCTGCCCCTCGATCCCCTCGACGGAGAGTCAAGGGCAAAGGTCAGGGCTATCTGCATTTTAAAAGCTGATTGAATCAAATATTCATGACTCTCTCGCGGGCGGCTTAAGCCTCGCGCGTTTTGTTTATTTATTTAAGGATGCATTGTGGATGCGCTCCCAGACGCGCATGCAGATCACAGGCGAATCGGCGCCGAGGCATTTGCAATGTTAATGCGGGCGATCTGGCTCCTCCGCCTTTTCCCCCCCGCTCTCCTCCCAGAGGAACGTGAAGAAACGACCGAATTCCTGTTGACTTAAGACTCGTTCCTAGCGTTAGCTCTTCCGAGTAGGATGAAGAAGTAGCTACAGATGTGAACGGCTTACAAAGCAGGGGGAAATACTACGGGCCCCGCCGCGCTCTTTGTTTGAGGAGCCATGTGCGCCGGCTCCCCTGTTGTGTCGCTGGAAGAACTTCAAAGATAGATACTCGCCGCGTTAATGTACTTGCAAAATTAATATTCATGGAGCATGTGCTGGAAGATGTTGTCCAACGGTTTTGAGAAAGGGCAGTTTCTTTCATATGCTTTCCACTCCCCGTTTAGAATGAAAGAAATTACTTAAAAACGGCAATTAAGGATCTTGTCAAGTTTGCATTGTTGGAGGCATTTCTCCAGATCTTCAGTTTGCCGGTGTAATATGAGTTGTCAAGATACGGCGCGCCTTGTATGTCTTCTTTGAGCCATGAAATCTATCCCGTTTCCCTCTCTGCACCCAAATGACTTCTGCCCAGCCTCATCGTATTGTGTTTGCTGTAATTTTTCCCGTTCAGTGACACTGCTTTCAGCATTTCGCAGTTCACACATCCAAGCCCAGAACTGTATCAAAAGGACGGAGCTCGATGTCGAGGAATCGTTCCGTCGGCGCGAGACCGGTTGACCTTTCATGTATCTCCTCTCCAGAATTCAAAGTGCTTTCGAGTTTTATGGATAATTTCAGTCCGCCGTGCGATTGTCCGCGGCGGCCTCTCTTGCGCGGGGGGAGCACTTAGAGTTCCCAAGTGAAATGTACTTTTCCCAAGGTCAAACCCTCTGCTAATGGCTCTGAAACCGGCTTAGATGGCGGCAACTTTCTTAGAGGTGGAGGGTGGGGGGGAGCGCGGCTTGTTCGCTGGAGCGGATGAAGTGCGAAACCCAACAGCTCTTCACAGATTTCCTCTCCATCGCATCAGTAGCATTACACCTCGGGCGATGATGAGACAGCCGCTGCGTTCTCTAGAACCGGGAAAAACAGGGATATTCCTCGGTGTATGTTTTCGACTTTCAAAGAAACGCCGCTTTTGTTGACTTATTCATGAAACGTACGGAAAGAGAGATTGTCCTCAGATATAGAGATGTATACAATTTCTAAAAGAGTCGCCAGAGAGATTCTGTCTGTATCGACTGTAGTAATGGAGACTGGGAAGGGAGGCCATGTCAGTTTTTATATTTTCAGTACATTATACATTTCCTGGAACTGTGCCAAAGTAATTACCTCTTTGTCTTAATACTTCACTGTGCCACCTTTCCCATGCGGTTTGTCCACAAATTACATTGACCTCTTAATGTATACAGGCTCACTCACTGCTATATCCATCTATTACTGTAGTCCGAAGGAGAAAAACAGCTCACTGCCCTCCTCTGATGCGACCGTCAATGTCTCAGGAGTTAGTAGTTCCATTAATGGCTTGTTTTTGTCCAAGTACATCAATTTGCCACTCCATTCCTGACTGGGGACACATTTCAGGGAATCAGAACTGTTTCTAGGGAAAGCAATTCCCCCTGACTGTATGCTTAGCAGAAATTGTGGTGCAATTCTAATAGGAAATCTTTTTTTTTTAAATGGTTTGGAAAAAAGCATACTCACTCCTGCTAGGTAAAGGATGCAATTAAATTTGCTTCTGCTTAGTGCTCCCTTCTGTTTGTTCATGAGAGGAGAAGCAACAGTAAAAGAGTGTAGCCATTAACACCATGTCTAATAGTTTGATTGTATTTCAGTGCAGTAAATGGTTAAATTTGTGACAGACTAATAACGTCTATTGATGACTGCTTTAATTTACCGCACGGATGTGAGCTGTAAGATATGAATAAATAAAATTATCAGACCACAATTCAACTTGCATCCAACGCTGAGCTGTAAATTCAGGTATAAATCCAAAACAGCCTGATTCTAATCTGAATTTCCACTGAGAAACCTATATGACTTGAGCTGTGGGTGTAGTTTTGCCACTGGACTGGACTCAAAAACAGGTCTACATCCAGGCCCCAAAGGTTTATGTCAGTGGTTTAGTGGTTGTGGTAGCAGCCCACAACACCACTGTTAGCTGTGTTTCATTAGCCACTGTAGCTACGTTCCATTAATTCCAGATTAATAGGTACGCCAAGGGATTCTCCATCTTCCATCTTTCCTCATCGGGGAATAGAATCCTCTAACCCTCTGCTTACGTGACACTTCCTTTCCTCGGTGCTACCGCCAGTCATGCATGGATACAGTGAACCATCTCATTAAATGCCTGTCTTCACGACGAGAGCTGGCCACAGTCCCCCGGTGTGCCTCTGCTTGAGTTCTGAGGCCTCCGCCAAATCCCTGTGGATGCGGCTCCGGGAAGATAGGGGGAAAAGCGGAGCTAGTCTTCCCCAAAACCTGGCTGCTGCATGCTATGGTAATGACTCCCCCCCCCCCCCCCCCCCCTTCCCCCACAGATGCACAGATGCATTGGCTTCGACCAGGAATGTTTTCCTCCTCTTCTTCTCCTCCTGAGCTCTGCGGCTTCCACCGGAGACAGCGAGAGAGAGAGAGAGAGACATGTGAAGAGGCAGGCATCAAAAGAGTGCATCTCACTGCACTGTTTGCTGATCGCGGTGTGCACACCATGCGCGCCAAATCATAGTGCAGTGAATCAGTGTGGAGGCCTCGGTATGGTGCGGTTTAAAAGTAAACAAACACCACTCGCCTCTAGCAGAGACTGCCGGGGGCTATGTACACCTGGGAAGCGTGCCAGCAGCGTCCCTCTATGTCCACAGTTGCCTGCTGCCATGTATATTCAAATGGCTGAGCCGGGCGACTCTTGAGAGTGCATTGACAAGCAGGCATTAGCATTTGCTGTCCAGCTGCTGGTATTGTTGCGGTATTGTACAGTATTGACATGTTGTGCTCGGCTCATTAGAGAATATATATATACTGTATATGTTGTGTTCAAGGCACTGGAAGCCAGAAAGGGAAGAACGACAATTATGTCACGGAGCCATATGCCGTATTAGCATTGTTGTCCTCAAGGTTCTAGGATAAGGCGAGCCCCCTGGCATAGCCCCGGCGCGACAGAGGATTGTCCCATTCTATATTTCATAAGGCTGACGGGTACATACCGATCTAATTTTGTCCTTGGAGAGATCCGCAAGGCCCCACACGCGATTTATCTCCAGGTCACCCGTGGGGCTCCTTTCCTAGAGGAGATGGATGAAGTGGTAACAGATGACGGCCGGCGCGGCACCAACAGCCTGAGTTATGAGTGTGCTTGTCGATAAAGTCCTCCACAGGCTATACTGCAGCGTGTACTAGAACTGGGTTACTGACCATAAATGGCCATAACTGACCATGAACGGCGGCGTCAAGATAGAGGGAGCCCCCCACTTCAAAGACAGACGGGGAGATGCGGGCAGATTTATTCCCCGCTGTAGTGGATTGGGTGGTCATGTTTGAGCCACTCGTCAAGAAGATTGGATGCGATGACAAGGAAATGTGTGATGCATATTTGCTTGTGGGGGGACGGCGGCAATTTCTTTTGCGTTAGCGAGGGAAGTTGCGGGGCCTTGTAAAAATGATGCAATTTGGTGTCACGCCTCTGTGGAACAATCTCTCTTTGGAATTAAGGTGCATGTTTGAGCTGGGGAAAGCGGAGGATGAGGCACTTCAATCTGCTTTTGCCACATGCACGCGCGCGCTCAGGCATCCACCACGCGAGACCGGCTGTCATCCGGAATGGGTCCGGTCCTGATGACTTCAATGTTTTGTCATTTGGAGTGCTCCTTAAAATTCTCCGGCTTTGGCGCGATTGTCGAATCAGATGACATCCGAGGCGCTCTCTCTCTCACCGATGAGAATCCCGTGTCGGTATAGGGATCAGCGGCGTAAGATTGCCCCTGGTTACCTACCACTTTGATTTCCTCGCAACCTGCAACAAAATTGTGGTCGATCAATAGAGTGTAAGACAAGGTGAGGAAAATCAATTTGTTCTCAATTACGCTGCAATGAACACCGTCGAACCGCCGCGCCCCTCCCTTCTTCAAAGACCTTGATTACCAATGTGAATTGGATTAAAGTAATTAGATCATTTGACTAGTCCTCAAATGATGCTCGATTATAAACGTGCCCACCGGCCCTCAGTTTTAGCAAGTTCCCAAAAGAAGTGACGTGACAAGGTGCCTCTGATCAAATTAGGCCCGTTTTCATTCAAAGATTTTATGTTCAATACGCATCAGTCTCATGAGACAGGAGCCCAATGAAGACAGATACTCCTAAATAAAAGATAATAAGGCCTGTTAAATCAGGATTATCCCCCTAATCTGGTTTGTACTGGCCAGGGAGTGCAATGTCCCCTCAGCTGAGATGGCTGCACACACCACCCATGCTGCACTGCCACCTAGCAGCCACACTAAAGAACACTTCAGTCACATCATATTTAGGGCAGTGCAGGCTGCAGATGGGGAATTGGAATAGTGTGCACCTATTTCAAATTGTGTATTACTGGGAGCGGAACTGTGAGTGTGAAAAATCTCTTCTTTTTAAATGTAAACCCCCTCTCATTGCTTAAGTATACAATAATATACCCTTCTACACATGCTCTCTCTCTCTCTCTCCCTCTCTCTATCTCTTCCTCTGTCCCTCCCTCTTTCTCTATCTCAGTCTCTCTATCTGTCTCTCTTTTTGACTCACACACCACCCACACACGCACACACACACAAACACACACAGACAAACACGCTACATGATCAGTAGAATTCCCCCTTCAGGGATTAAGCTGGTATGCTAATCAAGTGTGCTGAAAAGATCAAGTGGGCAACATGGCGACTGACGTGACGCCCACTTTGCGTGAGCACCGCTCTGACTCACCAGTCGCGCTGTGTGACCAACGGCAGGGGGAGGGAGGGAGGGAGGGAGAGAGGGGGGGAGGAGGGGGGGGTTGTACTTTCCCCCGGAGGACAACATTGTTACCTTTTCCAGTCCATCAGCAGTGGCTGCCCTGGGGAAACAGTCGATACCAAATGTTTGGGCACTTAGTCACTGTTGTCAGCTGTCAGATACAGCGGATTAGACTCCACTCGGCTGCACATGGCTGACGAATCATCGGGATTGGTTACGGGTGAAATTGCCACATGTGTACCGCCGGAGGTGGGAGGTTGGCCGGCCGGGTGGGAGGAAGGGGTCAGGTGAATAAATAGAAGCGCTGCTGATGGTTGACATCCAAATCACCCCCGGGGTCCAAAAGGTTT
This sequence comes from Centroberyx affinis, assembly GCF_046629955.1. Classification (NCBI taxonomy): domain Eukaryota; kingdom Metazoa; phylum Chordata; class Actinopteri; order Beryciformes; family Berycidae; genus Centroberyx; species Centroberyx affinis. Next base: position 113,789 of record NW_027281017.1, on the reverse strand, counting down.
ACTGTACAGTTGCATGGAAGAGGAGCAGCGATCCTCACTGCGATATAAAGAATAAACATGAGAATTTTGTAAATCAGGGGCGACCTGGTGGCTCAGTTGGCTGAGGCGCGTACCGTGTAACCGTGATGTCCAGGGTTTGAATCTGGCCTGGGACCTTTGTCACATCTCATCCCGCTCCCCCTATCCTGTCTCTCTACTGTCTAATAAAGCAGAAATGGTATAGAAATTTAAAAAAGAAAATTGTAAAGCAGTACCCTGTCATTGATTGATTTTATTGATGAATCAATTAGCTGGTTAATATCACTCGTTAAAAAATTAAATAGAGCCTACACACTGAAGTGCTCCAACACACCATGTATTGACATTGTTTCAAGCCTTCGGGCTCATACCCATATATATAGGGTAAGCAGAGAATGTCATGGGAATGGGCAGCACATAATAGGTCTGAATTGACATTGGCCATTGTCAGTAGATCAGGAATATTGAGTTACCAATTACACGTTCAATCACAACTATATACAAAAAGTATTTACACTATACACATCAATCTACAAATCTGTACCATATACCATAAGTAAACCACACAGAAAGGTATGAAATACCCTAAATAACGTAATGTGGAGTTGCAGAAAATGTCTGATTGAGAATCCTTCATTCATTCCTTAGGCTCTTGTTGCAATAAAAGTTTATTTATCCCCCTCTTCTACATGTTCTATGCCTATGTATTTTAGGGAGGACACACTGTGTTTTGCCTTCAAAATATGCTTGGTGACTGAGCTTTTTGGGTCTTTGTTTCTGATACTTCATCTGTGCTCTGCTATGTGTGCCTTGAGCGCACGGCTTGTTTTTCCCACCTAGGCTTTATATAATAAAATCTCTGCACAGGCATAAACAACATGGGTTGTGGAGCATGTGATAATGCCACTGATCTTGAATATCTTTCCTGTTGAGGGATGGTAAAGGTGTGACCTTTCGATGTGAAATTGCACTGGGCACGGCGTGCACATCTGTAATTCCCGTCTTGGATATTGTTAAGGAATGAGACTGGTTGAACAGGAGGAAGATCAGACCTGACAATCATTTGGGGTGGGTCTTTAAAAACTCTAGATAATTTGGGGTCTGTGTTTCTGTGCCAGTGTTTCTTCATAATTCCCTCCAATGCTTTCCCAAGAGGTGAGTACTGTAATACGAGCACTGGCTGGTTGTTAGAGGAGTTATAGGTTTAAAGATATCTATATTTTTGTATATAATTGTGTTTGAACATGTTTTTGGTAACTCAACATTCCTGATCTATTGACAATGCTCCATTTCATTCAAACCTATCATGTGCTGCTCCTCCATGACTTTCTCTGCTTACCCTATATATATGGGTGTGGTGCGCTCAGCATAAGTTTGACCTGATGAAGAGCTAGAGGGCTTGAAACACTGTCAATAAACAGTGTGTTGGAGCACTTCAGTGTTTGGGCTCTATTTTATTTTTAAGTTGTTTTCAAGCACCTAGTATCAAGGGATGTGCTTATTCTTTGATGCTAATATAACTTGTTACAACAAGAAGTTGGTGGAACCTGCAATGTGGTCTTGCCGTGACCTAGCAAAAAAAAGAAGCTGTATGCATGGAAGCGATTATATGGGTGAGAACCAAAAGTCGATTGCTTTGGGTCTTAATCCTTTTTGCTACACTGTATTAATCCCCCAAGGGAGGAATTCTCTCTCCACCCCCTGGGTTTTGGTGCAGGGTCAGCCAGCCCAGGGAAGCTTCCGCAGTTATGGCTGCATGGGGAATCGAACCCGGGACCTCCAGTAAGGGGAGGACCTCACTAACCACTAGTCTGTCCTGCCATCTCTGAAGGGGTCAATGTAATCTTGGACTCCATTATCAGAATCACAGTTGGCTCCAAGCTCAGCCATGAGTTATGGTTGGGCTTTTCTGATAGAGCTCACTACCTGGAGGTCCTGGACTGCTTCCAGAAGAGCTCCAAGTTACTGACGGCAGGTAATTGCAACGCGAGGCTGGTTTTAGAATTGGGAGCCTGCGTGGGCGGGCAGGCGGGTGTGTGAATGTGCTTGTCAGTATGCGAGAAAGGGGTGAATATGAAAACGGGAGAGGAAGAAAAACTTGACAGAGGTCCCATGCTGTGCACAGTTTTCTCTGGATAATGCGATGCTGGATTGGTCCACATTAGGTATTTGGGGCACATCTGCGTCTGCATAGACCAGTGGACCAGGTGCACGAGGAAGGCGTTCTCCCATCATTCGGTCCCGTTGTTTGATCCATCTCTTCATCTCCGTCCAAACTGGCGAGAGGCGAAGTTGACATTTGGACACTTTGCGCAGCGGGAAGGGGAGGAACAAAGTAAAAAATGCCAAAAATCAGGAGGCTGCCATCATTATTTACATCACCCACTGACATCAGGCAACTACCACCCTGTGAGCATCTTGTTATTGATCCTCTGAGGTTTTAGAGGAGCCTGTGTGTGTGCGAGTGTGTAAAGTATTTAGAAGTGTACGAGAAATTAAAGTGCATTGTGTGTGTGTGTGTGTAGTAGCACATTTCCTCCCCATTCCGCACACAGTTGTCTGAGAGACCATCTGTTGCTTGAGTGAATGAAATGCATCAGTATGATTAAGTTAAGGTGAAGGAACCAGCTGCAGAATGGCTTGCCACCCTCACTTTTTAGTACTGGCATTAGCTTTCACCCTAGTTCAAAATGTTTCTTGCAAATAACATGTTGCTTTCATAAATTCGGCTCCAGGTTGATGCTTTAAACTTACAAATACAACTATAAATGGGACATTGATGACTGGAAATGCAATGCCATAAAAACATGAATTCTAATTATGGAATTTGCTTGTCTTGAACTTGGATTGTGTTGTTGAAAGTATGGAAGAAGTAGTGTATGGGAAAGTATATGTACTGTGTATTTCCTTTAGTATTGGTGATGATTCCAGAGAAACACTTTTGGTAAAAGACAGGTCTATATATACCTGGCTCTATATGCCACTTCCCCACTCATAATAGTTACAATTGTCTGTCTTGACGTCTTGACATTTGGAAGGGACACCTGTGACAGGGGGGGTCATGAGAAGGCTTCACTTCATTTAAGGAGTCACAAGCCAAAAAGGTGAAAAAGCACTGTTCTAAACGTACAATGCAATAGCAAGGCGCTGACATTCCTCTTTCCCCTGCTTCTCTCTCTCTGTTTTTTCCGCCTAACACGCTTTGTGTCGTTCCTTTTCTCCTTTGATTTCCCTCGCAGTCCTCACAGGATCCCCGTTGCTGCCTCGCTACATGCTGCTGGGGTGTGATTGAGCACCTTTCTCCCCCGTGCGCCCCCCCCACCCCTTTTCCCCCCCTTATGCTCAGTTCATGCATCACCTGCATACCAAGTAGAGTTGAGATCCCACATGGCAACATATTCGGGACTGAAAACCAGCAGGGCTCCGGGCACATCAGCGCCCCGGAGTCGAGATCTAACCTCCTCCCGTCTCTAGAGAGTGCACTCCCAGCCGCCTAACCCGCCCAACAGGGGGGGGGGGGGGCGACTCCGTCACAGCTTAGTCATCCAGGAACGCGTGGTCTAAAGCCCTCTCTTGTTTTTTTGGAGAGTAAGCTATTAGCCCTGATCCAGGAGATTGTCCCACCTCCTTGAGAGAGAAAGCCCAGTGATTGGAGTGGCTAGATGGCCTGGCATTAAGGTTGTTGAGGTAATCATCACAGGCACTCGTGCACCTGGGTTCGAAATGACTTGAGACGTGGAGTTGCGGCTAACATCACGCCTGCTGTCGCCGGCTTTTGGTTCATCTGCTTTGATCTGTCTGTAATCTGCTGTAAAGAGCTCTTTGGTTCGCAAAGTGAATGGTTCAATATGAAATTTGTGTTGATGTGAAAATAAAAACATGAATACATATTCATACTGTAGCACATGTGAGTTTGGCTGGTCTAAATGTACCTGTCCCATTTGGACCATTTGGGGCATCTTTTCAATGTTAAAGGTGAATTTGAAATCAATATCATTACCACATTAATTGTGAGACATTAGTATAATTACAATAAACAAACAGGACCATCGCTGAGAAAACTGTCAGCCTCTACCTGCCTCTATACTGCATTTTACGTTTTCTGCCACATTTGATTTGGCAAAAAGACGGATTGCTTTGTGGCACAAAAGAGGAAGAGGGCGCTAAAGAGTAACTAAACCCCAAACCCAATCTTAGGTGAAGCCTGACACCGACTGGTGAAAAGTAGGGTACTGAACTGGCCATCTGCTATTGGCTGGTCTTTGTGCCAGGTGATGTCACCACCTGTTGTGCTCTATGGAAGATGACATCATCTGGCACAAAGACCAGCCAATAGCAGATGGCCAGTTCAGTACCCTACTTTTCACCAGTCGGTGTCAGGCTTCACCACAGATTTGGATTTGGGGTTTAGTTAGTCTTTAAAAAAAAAAAAGTTAAAAGCCGATGGAAAAATCACAATCAACATGTTGGAACTGTCTTGATCATGGTATCATTTGTTTGCAGTAATTATACCAAAGTATCACTATTAATGTGACAGTGATATATTGATGTTTAAAAATGTTACACATGGCACCTTTAAATGCTGGTTCAAGTGTCAGAATCAGGTTGTTAGTCATGCTTATATCCACCTACTTCTTTCTTACTCCCACCAGCAAAAGCATGGTGGAAAAGGCTGACAGAGCAAGATATCAAATGATATATTGAAAATATAATATGCTATCAAGTTAAAAAAAACTGTAATGCATCTATCAAGTATATTGTAACATGATGACATGTCTTGAGTTTAGCTGCTATTAACAAACCTCAACCAGGTGCAGCAGACTATCTGTGGCTATCTCACACACAGCATTGTAGGAGGATCTGGGTGGGAAAGACTGCGACCAGTTTGAGGTTTTTTTTTGCATGTTTAACATGCAGATACACTCACTCAATAACTGACAAGAGCCATTACAGCACTCATAAAATACAGTTTTATGCAAGGCCCGTAAAAAAGATTGCAAGAATCCAGGCTCTTCTGGAAAGACGGGGAAAAAAACATGCATTTTATCCAGGGAAATCCTTTTCAGTGCATAGTCTCAAGCAACCTATTACACAATGCAAGCTAGCGGCCACCGTCCGGGTTAAGCTGGACTAATCACTGTGAGCAGAACAAGGAGGTGAAGAGGTTTCTTTTGTTTTTACTGCCTCCTCATGTACTTCCTACAAGTTTTACTCATTCCTGGCCCCACTTTTTACAGCTTAAGTCTAATTCCCTAGCCCCAATTTCTACAGTTTAAATGCAGACTGAATAGACTGAATTTAGCTGTGCTCAAAGTTTCTCTCCTTTACGATGTTATTGATTTGACGTAATGCGAATGACCTGTGCCTCCTATTTCTGTCTTTGTTTTCTGTTACGTTGTGCTAAAGGACTTAAGCAGCATGATGAGGCATGCTGTTCCCTTAGATTTACAAGCACAACACAATAAACTCAGCTGAGAGGGAGCTGATGGGTAAAGTATCTTTTCTAAGTGCCAATCTGGATGCCCATCTGAGCCTGTTTTCACAACCTCCTGGCAGCTTGGCGGAGTGAAGTGAAGCCTCTGTGGAATGCTATGTTCAGATAAAGCAATGAAAAGAACACCCCTGCCCATCCTGTAGTCCACCCCACCTCACCTTATTTCCAATTCACTTCACTTTCCTGATTCAGTTGTCAAGTCCAAAGCCTGTGCATTTATTGTACTTGCCGATTAGAGTGATTCTGAATAGGATTGCTAGGACTAGAAGCAACTGAGATGTTTCTTTCAAAAACCCACTTCCAGTCCATTGTTAATTTTCAAAAGCGAGTCCTCCCCATTGAGCCCACTTTAGCAAAAGTCACCAGATCTGCATTCTAAGGGTTATCTTCTAAGAGAAAATACTCGGAGCTCAGACCAAATTGAATGCCCTAATGGTCTAATTATACAGAAAAACTGTTAAGAATAGTAGGCGTTCTCGTTTTAGAGGTATCACTGGTGGCATAGGAAAGCACCGACCGACAGTCTGCCACCACCCATAAACTTTGTCGAAGTTGAATGTTTTTAATGAAGTGTAAAATGCCTTGGATTTCAAAGCGCTCTCTCTTTTCAAGTTTCTATATTTCACCAATAGTTTAGATTTTTCGGACACTAGGGAGTTGGCAGCATAAGGATCTGAGACAGAGAACCAGACCAGAATAGAGGCGACTCACACAGACCTCCCACTGTGACTTTGTCACTACAAAGGGAGCATTAGTTCCCTTCCATATTTTGATATTGTGTCCAAAAATGCCCTGAGCCCTTTTGATTAGTTTAAACTTAAATTCTCACTAAATCCCCATAAGTTACAATTTTATGTGATGTGAGTTTGAATGCCTGTGCCCCAGTTGTCACAGCCTTCCATTTTTACTTTGTGACATATTAATAAATTACCAAACCGCATATGAGGTGGTAGAATAGACAAATCGGATCAAATCAGATGTTAAATCCATTCTCTTTCTCTCTAGCTTGTGTCATTTTACATATAAGGGGTCTGTACCCAAAAGCACCCATTTGTTTTATTTACCCGGCCTTCCAACAAACAAAATGCTATTCTCCAACTTAATGAAAGACATCTGAAGTTCGTCATCGGAATTGAATTTGTTACGGTTTGCATGCTTTCCACTTATGGCCAGCTGCAGATACCAGTCAATGTATTATGTTTCTCAGCATGACAGCCACACTCCATGTGTTGACAGAGCTTAACCTCATTCAAAACAAGAATGACCAAAATCTTCTACCATGAATAATTCAGCTGCCATAATACATGGGTAAAGCCTTCAATAAACTGGCCACTCCACAGGCATTATAAACATGATGCCATGCAGATCATAAGGCTTCGTCCCAACTCTATGACACTCAAGTTATTTAAAACTCAAAATCATGTTATAGGTGTATGCTATTTGCAAACAAATTGAATAGATTCATTCATACCTGGGTTAAAAAATTCACTGAAAAGACGACATTTTGTTATTTCTGTGATCTCGGAAACCAACAAAACAGCCATCATCATCACTGAAACTCCATCATTTTTGTTTTCGCCACTTAGTTTCCGTCTTGTTCGTTTTCCGTTCATTACCATGGAGCAAATTTTTCAACTATGCGCAAGTCACTAGCAGAGCCACAGTGCAGAACCAAGAAAGCCCAGGACAGTGCAAACTCATTTGGCATGCAAGGCAGCCCAAAGCAAAACACTCAGAGTAATTGATGGAATTTCAATTACAATTTGCCCCGGGTCTGCTCCTGATGTATGGGGGTGTTCCACACTATCCCGTGCAGCGGTCCCACTCCAGCGCCTGTGATCACATATAGGTTGAATTTCACCGAATGTGTTGGCTGTTTTTCATCTCCGCCGCGCAGTTTGTTTCCTGGCACCGGTTATCTTCTCCCCCCATATGAGGAGCACCTCTCTAAACTGTCTGAGTGCGTGCCAGCCATTTGGACAGGTGCCTAAAGTGGCAGCGTGCCGATTCCGGTCCCCGCGGGCCTCGCCTGCATTTGATATGCCACATCAGAAGCCTCGCGGTCGACCGTGCCTTCACAGGCCAAGCTTTGGGACCCAAATTGTCCTTCCTTCGCTCTGTGAAGGCCTTCCTCAGGGCTAGTAAACAACTCCGCTTGTTAGTGCAGCTATTGCGAGCTTTCTGTCAGAGACGCTGGAAACAAAAAAAAAAAAAAAAAAACTTGCAACAACTCCCACTTCCCTTATCCCACAGGCAAGCCTTCTTCAGAAAGTACATGTACTTGTAGCTGCTTCATTGTGCTCTAATTTATGCAACGCTGTATTTCTCCGCGGGAAAACTTTATCACTCCAACTTTTGCCGAGCTTGTGTTTCCACGGCGCTTTTTCTTATCGCGCCGATGTCTCCTTTTGAGACCAAAAGGGAATGCACCTAGTTAGTTGAGAGCAACATGGAACGATACTTCTGCTGCTTTCAAGAAAGGGAAGGCTTTTTTCCTGTGCCCCAATTTATAGAGCCATGAATAATGCATATATGTATTCTGAAACTATAACAATGGATAGAAATGTCTTGCGTTTTAATATAGGCAACTTATTGAACTTTTTATACTTTTAATGTCAGCCTACTACATATATGCCATGATAATGTATGTAAAGCCACAAAGGCCTACAATCAAGGCCAGTTTTATTTATTTCTAACAAAAATCAAAGCAAATTCCACCTGATTCCTCTTTGCTGTCTCTCTCTTGACCCACCATTTTTCCCTCATGCTTCCCATCATCCCCCTCTTCAAGCTCACATGCATAGAGTGATACAAAAACCTCCCACCTCTCTCTCTCTCTCTCCTTCTCTCCCTTCCTCTCTCTGATTGATTCACCCAGGCTTGGCAATGTATGCAGAGCGAAGAAAAGAAGCTGTACCACATGCTGATACTTCTCCAAGAATATTTTGCATAACAATAGCACTTTTTCTTTTTTTTTTGCAGTGCACATTTTTCAAAACGCTGTTTTTATTTCTTTTTTATGAAATAATCACACTCCCTGTAGCTTTGATGTTAATTATCAGCGACATGACTCTGGCAAATAATGAGTGCCACACACACACACACACACACACACACACACACACACACACACGCAACACATGCTTCCCTTTGTCATTAATATGTTCCTACTCTATTGCTGCTGCTGCTCAGAGAGATGTCACAATCTGTTTTTCATGTCATAGGGCTCTTGAGTTTTGCTGGCTGGGACATTGCACTGTCAAACATGTTAAACTGTCATTTAGTAATCTTTTCCCCACCTCCAGTAAAAAAAACAAACCATTCTAACAAGAAACTACACCGACAACTACATCTTTATTTTGTTGCTGTTGATCACAATTGTATAGGACCCACTGCATCCTTAAAATTGTAATGAATAAATGTGGGCACAAAGTTCTATGATTTCCCAGCAGCTTGTGATCCATGAGATAAAGGAGAAAAGCCGATGAAGCGTGAGAAGATAAAAGTTCTTCAGATAGAGCGAGAGAGCGAGAGGGAGAGGGCCAAAGGACGATGCTCGAGGAGACAAGAAAAATGAATTCAGTCCATTTCACAAGGTGCTGTTTATTGGCAATTATAGTCAAGTGTGTGGCCAGTACTTCAGACACACTCTGCGTGGAATTGAGAGCGACACTGCCTCACTTCTCTTCGGGCGAGGATAAACATGGCTGAGGCGAATGTCAGGGCAGCACAATCCAAACCCGCTATCCGTGATTCTCAGAGTTCGTTTGCAGCCTGGAAAACAGTTTATCTGCACGATGTATTCCGCGGCACCTTTAGGCTACTCATGAAATGATTGTCAATGTATAATGCGCCAATATGCATCAATATTGCGATGTTTTCCACCATGACTACCCTACATTAGAATATGGCCATATATCTCAGCACCATTGAAAATGTGATCCACAGGAAGACATGCAGAGAGGACGTTTCCCGCTCATTTCACCCACGCAGACTTTCAGCAGCATTTCTGAACCCTGAGGCTAAGGAGACAAAAAGGAATTGGGGAGCTGGGTTTTGCTGCCAACACTGGAAATGATGGCTTGGCAATCACTTGACAGCTAACCACTAAATAGTGAGCTAGCCTTTAGCTATGTTCTCTTATATCAACTGTAGAAGAAAGTGCAAAGCTATTGTTGCTGTAGCGCTGTGTACTTTCGGTCGGGTTTGCTTTCAGAACTTCAGCTGGTGTGTGGTTGCTTCACTGTCTCCAAAACTGATGAGAAATACCCATTAAAAATACAGTGTGGATGGAATGTGTGATGATCAGTGGTTGGTTTGGATGCCTCCTGTTACATGGCTTTTGGCATCGCTGTGGTTTGCCACAATAGAGACACAAAGCACCTAGATAGCTCAGATTGGAGGTTTAGTTAAATAACACTGAAATTAATTTGAGTTAAACCGGTGGGCAGAGCCAAAGAAACAGGGTTTTTCTGGCTAATTAACAATAGACTGAAGCCCAGTGAAAAAGCTCATCTTACTAAATGAAAAAAACGCATTAAAGCCATAATAGGTTATCTAGGTAACCTAGTTAGGTAGCTGCAGACCTTCCAAGATCCTGAATGCCATGGTCATGATGAAACAAAGAAGCCATTTCTATTTCATTTTTTTTTATATAGTCTGCGTTTCTTCTTTGCCATTCAAGTTATGCCAGCTAGCTAACTTGCATCCTTTGGCCCCACCCACTGAGGTTCAACTCAACCAATGAGATTATTCCTGCCTCCGAGAAACGTTTGTGTTAGTAAAACTCCAATCTGCCGACAGAGCAGGCCGCATACTGGCTCTGACCAGGCTGTTGCTGTTTCGCTGTACTTCAGCCCAATCCTATTCTCTCCACACACTGTCTCGTAGTTTCTCTCATGCTTTGCAATTCATGAGTCTCTCTGCTTCTGAGGAGACGCCACCGGCCCCCATGCTGCAGACTACGTCCTGCCATGTTTACACACACGCACTGGGTGCTTAATGAGTTTAAGCATCCGCAAGGGCGCACATGGATGACAATCTGAGACAGACGTGCAGAGGGAAAATGGAAATGTGGCAAGTAGCAGTGGTGTGACGCAGTGTACACAGTTATAGGCTTCTGTTAGTATTTGTGACGCAGGTTTGAATCCAGTTCACCACCTTCAGACACGTCACCTCCTCTCTCACTGTCCGATCCTTCTCATCACTCTCCACTCTACAAGCAGCTGATAAATATTGCTGATACATTTGACCCATCAAGGGTCAATATTACTGCAAGAAATAATATGCACTGCAGTGTGAAACATTCCCCAGTTGATCAAGCATGCTAGTATTTTTCCAATTATTTTTGGACAGATTCATGAGATAGATGAATATTTCCCATTACTATGTGCATATTGCAAAAAAGGTTATCTGCAGTCTGTAAATAAACAATGCAGCACAACCTTATGCACAAATTAATACATTATACTCTCAACAATTGCTACCCAAGCCTATTTTCACACACTCTTTGTCATAATTTGGCTCACCCGGGCCTACATTATTGATTCGTTTTCACCATGATGAATGAAAATGAAATTTCACTACATTATTTTGCTGCTTAAATGAATGCTTTTCAGGTAATGCACACACAGGAAAATAAGCTACATGAAGACGCCAGTATTACTTTCCATTCAAATCACAATTACATTCCAGCGAGTCATTATCGTCATCATGCATGTACGGCACTAGAGCCCCTTGGGATTTATTAGCATAATAAAATCGTATTAACCGCTGTTACCTGAGTCTTTATTTACCCCATTAATTAACTTTTTTTTTTCCGTTTATTTTCTCTGCTCAGGGACACATTCCCCTCCCACATTCCATATGGCATATTACCCTTACATCACCCCCCTGTGTTGTGTTTATGTAATTACAAAGTCTTCGACTGCCCGGCGCTTGCCACTGCAGAATTGGTATGCAAGGCCCACGCTTAGACGACCAGCTGCACTAGTTGAATATTGATAATAATACCGAGCGGGTCCAGATAAGATGGAATAGACTTGCGGGCCAAGATGCCGATAGAGCCGATTGTTCAAACAGTGAACTGGGAGCGACTGGAGTTAGTTTTGTTTCTTATCTCACTTAGCTGTTACATATAGCAGCCACATTCATAGCGATCTGTTGAGAGCAGATAGGAGTCTGTCCTTTTCAAGTGCAATAGGCATGACATGCTCATATGGTATGAATATGGATGATTCAACACCAGCGCTGGCATGTAATTGGCTAGCCTGTCTTTGATGACGGTCTCACAGCTTTTTTGTGCGTTCACGGTGAGTTTATTTGAATCCAAATCAAAAGGAGCATCCACTCCACTGTCACATTCCATTGGCGGGTCTTATTGTGATGCTTTAAAGCAGAGCAGGGAAGAGACGGCAGCTGGAACTTCATTGTAGAGCTTGTCAAAAGGTGGATATTGGAGTGACAATGTTCTACTACACTGCCTTTGTTGAGGGTTTACATCGCACATTCTTAAGCTTCATGAAAGGATGAACAAACAATAATCCATTAACATCTGAAGAGTTTCCTGACGGCTTTAAAAAATGATTGCTGGCATGAAAGTACAGCTGAAGAACTTTACTTATAAAATAGCTGTACTTTTGAGGATAGAATGTGTGGATTTGAAATATTGTCTGATGAATTTGGATTTTATTGGATTGGATTTTATTTTCCAAAATGGATGTACAGTGTTTTGGGATGAAACACAGCTCATTACACATTATGTAACAAATATAACATAGGAATTGTAACATAATAACATAGAGGAATTCAAAATAAAAGTGCCATGCACTGTACCAATAGATTTTTCAATTTAAAAGAACTGACTCTATAGGTCACACATTAACAGTGGCAGCCCACTTCATTCAGTTTTGAATTATGACAATTATGCCTATGCTCTAATAGTAACAGGTTTTTCAGGGTCATTTACATGCCAACATGAGATTTATTTCGTCCAGCTTACTCTTCCATCTATATTCTGAGCTTCTCTGCTCAGCACACAACTACTCAACCATTAAAGATTTAGCAAATTGGAATAATATATAGGGGACATATTGGAATAATCAAGAATAGTAGAAATGAACTGAGCCAAGTGTTCCTTTAAAACACTTTCTAAAACATACTTTTTTAGGCTGAATTTAACTTTTTTAACTGCTCTATAGGCTATTATATAACAGCTATTACATAAAGGTACATAAAAGTAATCGATTACATTTTGAAAGTACCCACCCTAACCCTGGGAGCAGTCAGTGCTTATCTACTGAGTTGAATCAGGTTTTGTAGTGCTGGGGCAAGAACAAAAGCCAGCCACTCCTTTTTATCTCTCAGCAACCTCGGCTGATGTGACCTGTTTTATATTTTTAGCATTTGATGTCAGCAGGAGTTTCACAGGAAAATACATCTGCAATGAGAAGGGGAAACTTGACAAATTGCTAGGTTGAAAATAGACAAACAATACCAAATTCAATAGCTATAGGCAAGCCAAACAATTTAAAAGGCATCCAGCTCCAGAATTAATTGGCAATTAATTCACTGCCAAGCTCATTACCAGCAGAAAAACACAATTGAACGTGTTTTGGAATGTAAGCAGCTTAAAGGTATACTCTATGTCTACCTGGCTAATCAAAAACGTTAATGGTTATCCATGAGGGGGGACTAATTGTGCACAAACACATTCTGTTTTCTATGGGTGTGCCCCTCAAGAAAGATGAACACCATGTTTTGATTCACGACCTGGAGGCAGGCGGTTTGATTTGTCTCGTTTGAAATTAACAGAAAACATTTGTGTAACTGTCATTTCTGCCTTGATGAATATCTGCAAAACATGGTGAAGAGCAAGAAAAAGGAGGACATTAGAGTTTTCATCATTATTATTAGCAGTAGTAGTATTACTGTTTTTGTTTTGCTGTGTTACAAATTAATCTGTAAATGAGAGAAAAAAGTGCATGAATGACTTTGACTATTGAGTTGTGTAAGAGCCACTTTCAAGCCTAAAACAGTTCATTTTGACTATACATCTGTGCTCAGCAAGGCCTGCCTCAGTTCTATACTCTGAAATGTATGTGAAATTCAAACATGTTTATGATGGGAAAAGATTTAAAAAAAAAAAGAGCTGATTTAAGTCTGATTTCTCTAAATCTTATATAAAAATAAATAGGCCTAGGTGGATAGGCCTATTTTACTGAGGGGGAAGTTAATCACGACTTGACGACGGGTTCAAATATGAAATGTTGAAAACCAGTGGCCACAGATGTGTTAATAGCTGTTACAATGCAGGACTAATGTGCCACCTGTTGCAGGCCATTAGAATATGAATCGGGGGAGACTTAAGGCAGAGAACTCTTTATTGCTGCACACTCTCAGTTACACAGTCCAGTTACCATAAATGAACACACACTACCGCTCTTTTGGGTACGCAGTGATAACATAAACAGCCAACAGGTTCTTCAGGCATGCTGGCCCCCTCTGCTCACATGGCTTTGGTCAGGCTTCACCTACTGGAAGAGCAGGGGACACATATAGGGACGTTAATGGGAATCAGGTGCAGATTTTCAGTTAAAGAGGTAGAGCTGCTCTGGAGGCAGAAATAATCTCATTAGATGAGTACAACCTGACCTTCCAAATTCAAACTATAGACTGTAAAAAAAAAAAGTCACCCATATTCTGAAGGGCCGTTTTGAAGCCAACTGACATTTTTTGGAGCCAGAGCAGCCAAAATGAGGCTGAGGGCCAATAGCAGGCCGCAGTAATCGGCTACCTGTCAATCACTGGACAGACGACCTGTCAATCACTAGGAAAACAACCCTGTTTTATATCCATTATGTCCTGTTAATGACACAATTATTTTGAAAATCACCATAAGGACACACATTAGAAGAAGTGAAATTAGCTACTGAGACCATAACCTCTTGTCGAAAAAAAATTATTTACTTTACATTTTGGAGTGAGTAGGTTGTGGTCCCATTGACTTGCATGGAGTTGGGCGGTTTGGAGTCTTTTTGGAGCCAGCGCCTTGTTGACTTTAGAAGAATTATTGGCTTATTGGCTTCAAATTCACCCGTGGTTTTGGCCACTTGGTTCAAACTAGCCATACTAGCCATTAGCTGCAGCATCTAGGTGAACTAGCTAGCCTGCTGACCTTCCAAGATCAAACTAGTCATACTAGCCTATAGCTATCTAGGTAAGCCAGTTAGCTAGCCTGCTGAGCTTCCAACATTATGAACGCCATGCTTATGAACGAATAAAGCAAGAAGTCATTGCCATTTATATTTTTTGTTTATATTTTGACCAGAGTTCCTTGCCATTCAAGTTTGCCAGTTAGCTAACTTGTGCTCTGAAAACTTGCACTTCTTTGGCTCCACCCATTTGTTTGAACTAGTTTTCAACCAATAAGATTATAGCTCTGCCTCTAAAAATGTTTGTATAACTAAACCTTTCTCTCCTCTCTGCTGTTTAAACAGACATTAGTATAACATCTAGGTAGCAGGGAGAGGAATTTGAATGAGCTACTGCTTCTTCTAGTATCAAATGTGAAAATGGTTGCAAACAACTCAGCTCAGTCGAGTTCATCCAATTAGGTATGACCTGTTTACTGCTTAAGTTGTGAGCCGCTGGAAATCTCAGAATGACAAAGTCATTATAACGCTAAAAGGTCAGAATTATAATACCTGCAAGCCTTGCTATGTTAGAAAGACTAATGCTGTGCCATGCTGTCTTTATACAAATGCCACTTTGCTTCTGTTGGTGGGAACTATTGTGTCAGCGCTGGCAGCACCATTTCACTTTTCATTTATCTTCAATCCCATCTTTACATATTTATGGACATTAAAATAGTTTTGGCAGGTGGGAATATGAAAACCCATTAAAATGTAGACAGTCAAGGCTGGATACTTGTGAGAAGAAAACTGTCATGAAGCTCTCCCATCATGTATACATGCTTTGTAAGAGTCACTGAGCACAGGCTTAAATCCAATTTTACAAGAATGTCATCTGCCTATTTGCATATTTTACATAACTCTATATAAGCTTTCTTGCACAGATAGAAGCGAGTATTGTGTGGAACAGAATGGATGTCAGGTCGAGTGTGTTGCCCTCGCAGCTTCACCACCACATGAGGTGCAAGGTGAATCCAGTCCCATATGAAAGCTCCTTTTTGCTTTTACTTGTACTCACTCATTAACTATGTGACTTTTTGAATTTCACACTTGTTTGGAATATAGTACTTTGCTGTTATTTGGCACTAGTTTCAATCCTCAGTAAACATTGCTCCTAACCTATCACTGTAGCAAGGAGCAACTCATGGGTATGAATGGGGAATGGAGATTCACATGGTTAACAAGCAAACACGAGTAAACACAGAAATAAGCGGTTCATCGGGCTGGATCCGGGCTGAGGCACATCCATCGTGGTTTGCTGTAGGCATACTAATTAAATTGCTGTTTTCTGTGTTGCCTCGGTGATTAATATTCATGAGGCGTGAGAAAACAGATATTCATCGATATCGTAAGCGGGTCTGGGCAAAGATCTGCACTTTTCTGCGACTCTTGGTTGACGTTAGATATTATTTAAACTAAGCTGGTTCCTATAGGTATTTGATTGCTGTCAGAGGGAATAGGCGAGGGTGCAACTGATCTCCTGTGGCTCTCATTAACAATGAAGCCTATTAGATATTATAATTAAGTCAGTGGCTCTGCTTGACGGGCTACTCTGCTTTAGCGGTTCTACCTTGCCGTTAAAGCACCCAGTGATGCATAACTAAACAAAGACAGACAAATGATGCCAGAGCCTCTTTTAATTAAATCACAGCGCTGGATCTCTGTTCTTTTGTTGCCACACGAGGGAAGAGTAGAATGAGGCGTGTAAGACAAACATGCCTCTGATATTGTTTACGGCTCCTCTCCTACTATCGTCCGCCTCCTCCGGCGTCACCTGGAGAAACACACCAGACAGATGCTCTGACAGCAGTTCTCAACATGCTCTCTCTTTGTGGAAATGTATAGCCGGCGATGTGAAAAAAAAGCCCCACACATGGCCAGTCACCTTGGTGAAGCTTAGTTCCCCAGCCTTTAGGAGCGGTGAGAGGAGGCGGGAGGGACGCTAAAGCTCTGCAGGCCCATATGCTTTCCCCCCCCCCCGTCTCCCTGATGTGTTTATCAGGTGCTGTCGTGGAGCAAAACTCCAAATCAATAAAGCAATTAGTACATCCCAGCCCCCCGACTCTCACCGAGGAAGATTTATCGGTTGCGACAGCAGCCGGGGCGCAGAGGGACCTCATCATTTCCACGTGGCTGGCTGGATACTGCCAGCCACACAAGTCCAGGGGCTCGATACCATCAGAGGGCACAGCCGTCCGTCAGAGGGGGGCCCGGGGTGTTCAGGTGTGTTCCCGCTTTGCATGTCAGACCTGTCCGAGCTTCTCGACGCGTCTTCACTATTGACCCTCTACCTCCAGCAGCTTATTCGTAATCTGTTGCCGTTTACTCAAATATATCTTCATTTTCAAACAAAAAAAGCAGTTCCAAGGCACTCCTCAGGCAAAACTTTAAAAGGCCTTTATTTCCCGGGTGCTGAACAAAAAAGCATTTCAGCCATGCTGTGGCCTTCATCCCCACATAGCACACCAAACTGCATAAAGAATAAGATGATGGAAAGAGGAAGGCCCGTTTCAAATGTAGGTCGACAAGCTGCATGACCTGAAAACAATGCAACGTGTGCACAATAACAATAATACAGGAATATGCTGCAGACACAGGCTAATTCAATACCGAAACAAGAAACTTTACACACAATACAACATACCATAAGAGTAAGGAGGGGCCCAGTAAGTTAACAATTCATTGTACTCCCATGATGTCACATGCATTTCCTACCAATATGGTGCTTTACCATGTACACAGCTAATTGGCTGTGGCTGTCAATTGATTATAATCACCTGTTAATTTATTACAATCACCTGTTATTTTCCTACCAAGATGGCCGTGTGCTGATGAAGAGAACACTATGAAAAAAAATAGACACTATGTATAAAATGGAAAAAATGTAACCACCAGATTAAAAAGAATTCTACAAATATACAGTATAAATAGATATATATATGTATGTGCTGCACCTACATGTTGCAATCTAAATCCATACTGAAACCTGCTGTCAGGTTGCTGATGCATGGTTTCCATCACAGAGTAAAGTTTTTTTGTTTATCACTCTTGACAAATGACATTAAGTCAAGCTGTTTTTCACTCTTCTCTCTGATCAGTGGACACATAACATGGAATAGTTGGCTGCATATTATAGTCACAAGAAGCACAAGGTACACACACATCCGCCGCATACACACATATTAAACATCAAAGAAACTTCAAAGCTATCGCGCGGATATTGTTTGACATCGCACCTTTGGCGTGACAAACCGCACAGTTAGAGCCGGGTATTTCAGTACAGCAGGAAACTACAGTATACAGTCCGCAGTGTGTGTATTTCTGCGCGGCATGCAAAGTGTGTGAGATGAGAGCGGGAAAACGCGCGACAGAACAACAATTCAAAGACAAAGAAGTCAAGGAGGAGGAGGAGAGCGCCCCCCCCCCCCCCCCCCCTGCAGAGCGAGCGGAGAACTGAGAGAGGCAACGCCGAAGAGAGGCTCATTGAGATTCAAAAAAAAAAAAAAAACCCTCCTTGAAGTCATCGTTCCCCCGAGGTTCCGTCTTGATGTACAGGCTTTGTTTGACAAACTCTCTGCTTTAACCTCCATTAAACCCCCCCCCCCCCCCCCCCCCAACGCGGAAAATCCTCCTCCCATTTCCCCCGTTCCCCCTACTCCCCCTCCTCCTCCTCCTCCTCCGTTTTTGTTTTTTTTCCGTCGCACGTTAACGAAGATCCCGATCGGCTGGGAGCGCTTCTTTTTATATCTTTTCATTAGAAGGCTGTCATTTCAATCACGTTTGGATATATATAACAAAAAAAAAACAAAAAAAAACAGCAGATGGTCTTTATTTGCAGAAGACGCTGCCTCACACCTGAGGATTATCTTCTGGGTGATGAATTAATGCGAATTTACGCCGCCGCCTCCTTCGAGAACGCGCACACACACACACACACACACACACAGTCCCGCCGAATAAATAACACGTGTTTATGTGCTGACCCTCGAGAGAGAGAGAGAGAGAGAGAGAGAGAGAGAGAGAGAGAGAGAGAGAGAGAGAGAGAGAGAGAGAGCTGCTTTCTGACCTTTTTTGGATACAGCATCTCACAGGGTTTCGCTCTATTATTAATAAAATATACACTTTGTATTCGAATTGTTGCCTTATTATCTATCAGCCGCCCTGGCAGCTGGTGTGATGTACAATTAAACCCCCTGCTTTGTGTCTTTTTTTTTGCACTCATCTTCCCATTAATAAAACAAAAGTAAAAAGCCCTGACTGCGTTATCCTCTTCCACAGCGAAATCTGTTGCAGTTTCCGCTGTTTTACAAGCTCGATTTAGTGCGTCTGTCCCCGGGTTTGGGAGTAGGCAGGACTTAAAAAATCCACTTTTATTTACGGCCTGCTCCCTTTTTCTACCCGGCGACAGGAGATAGCCGCCTCTCCTGTCGGCGAGCTGCTGCTGAGGACTTAATGCGGCGATGAAGGCCGCTGATACCGGGGCGGCGGAGACGGATGAAGCCGTGATCCTCTCCTCTGTGGCAGCGGACGGAAGCGCGCAGATGCTTCTGGTTTTGGGGAGGCCGGCCTGTTCTGTTTGATATGTAACAGTGTGGCGGTCAGCCAGGCCAGCGGCTGCCTGCCTGTCTCTTGGCTGGCATGCTGCATTGTAGTGCATCTAGCACTGAATCAATGCCAAGTGCTGTATTCCACTGTTTCAGATCCCTTGTATAGCTATTTGTTTCCCTTCTAAGTCGGGTGTCTGTTTGCTTAAAGTCGAGATTAAATGAAAAAAGGCATTTTTAACCCTTTTAGATCACATCCCCGGTCATATTGTGCACCTATTTAACAATATATGCCAAAAAAAATCAATTTCTTTGTATTGTTATATCAAAATCCAATCATCTTTTCTTCCTGTAAAACAAAATATGCCGTGTGCTTACATAAGCATGAACTAACCAATTTCAATCCACCCATCGATCATCCTTCAACCTGGTGTGGGTGGAGCCAACTGTCTGTAGCTCCTTTTCGCGCTAAACTCTAAGCCCCGCCCACTGTTTAGCGGTCCAATCAAATGCGAAGGATTTGATTTAAATCCCTCTTGTAACTGTACACCGCTCAAATATTCCGTTTCACTGGGAAATACGTCACAGCACAGAAGCTAAAGACGCTCTAACGTCCGTTTCAGTGGGACTTTCACCTTAATCACAATGTAAATAAAGTAGCGATGGATGTGTGCATGAGTGAACACACACAGATGCGAAGACAATGGCAGCAATGGAAATATTCTCATGCAAAAGTCACACAAAAAAAAAAAATGTATTTGGGCAAATAGGCTGAATGTACAGCATCTCAATGAGGTGGATGGGATGCTGTTCTCTGTTGCAGCCCCACTCTGTGATTTAGCCTGATAAGACAGGTGTGTTTCCACATTAAAACTCTCGCCAAGTGAACCTTTAAATAGGCTGCAGCTCTGGTTGTTGTCATCCCCTCCACTGGGGGCAGCGCGCAACCCCCCCCCCCCCCCCCCCCAGACTCTTCTGTCATGTTTTGTTTCTCATTACCGCCGCCGCCGCCCCCCCACCTCATCCCTCTGTAGTTGCTCTCCATAAATCATTATAAAGCAATGCCTGCGTATCAGTGTCACCTTTATTGTGTTATCTCCAGATCTCTAGTTCTGTGTTTCTGCGCGGGTATTTTTTCAGCCGTTATCAAGCCAAACTGGATTAAACGGGTCTCAGGGCGCGGTAGAAAAGGCAGCTAAGGCCTGTTTAATGGAGACGAGATTTCTGCCGTTTGTTCCCATTTGTGTGGCTGCAAATGGAGCAGTGTGTGTGTGCGTGTGTGTGTGTTCAGGCTTACAGGGGATGCGCAGGTGGGGGTTTTTCCACTAGACTTTTCTACTTAAAGATGCTGGGTGGAGTCATTTATTGTTTATTTACATATTTATTCGTTTGTCTTTGCACCTTGCAGTGCGTGACACACTTCATTTGGTGCCTGCTCAGATCATGATGCTGGCACACTGCAAAAAAATCATCATCATTTTAGTCTCATATTCAGCCTTCAAACCTTATTTTTTCTTGAACCAAGACAAAAATTCTGCCAATTGGGTGAAAGCATTCCACTTGTCTCCGATGCAGTTTCAGGGATTTTCTAGAAATGAGTGTCAATACCTTGAAACAAGGCAGAAAAAGGCAGATCACAGCACTACTATCAAGAAAAATACACTTGATTCTGCAAAATCCTTTAAACAAATTGATTTGCATTGGAAACGCCACTGGTAGATTCTTTCACTTAGAAAATGATGATTTTAGGACTCAATAATAGACTAAATGACTTGTTAAGATGGTGATTTTTTGCAGCGCACAAACATAAAACATAAGCCACAAAGCGTACAAGACATCTCCCTCTCAGCACGCATTATTACTTCCCTTGTACGTAGCCTCGCATTTCCATTCACCTTGCTGCATCACTGTGAGGGGAAAGGGGGGGATCAAATGACATCTGAGGTTCCACATCGGCTCGTGTCACACCTTTCAAGTCCAAACACAAGGCAACAGGCGGCCGCGCTCCTCTGATGTATCAAAGATATCTGCAGCCGCCCAGTGTCTCCGAGTCCCACGAGGGGCCAGGCCGTATTATGAGATATAAACATAATAGACCGGAGCCGGGGCTGGAGGCTCTGCGGTGACCAAGAGGAGGGGCGGAAGTGTAAAATCAATAGTGTGACATTGTGTGTGACATCGGTGTCAATCCATCAGCCCGTCGAACCGCCAGTGTGTCTCAGATAGAGGACGAGCTCTTAGAGTTTGTCTTGTAAGGAGACTGGAGCGAAAACTGGCTGTTGCAGGCAAAGCGCGAGGCGGACAGGATGAATGCGGTGTGTGCGACAATGAAATAAAAGCAAAAAAAATCGGATATTTGATGACATTTCTCACTGTTGAAAAGAGGCGGCGCACAAAATACTGTGGGTCAGTAATAGGGGAAATGGGGGAAAAAAAGCCACAGAATATGCATAGAAAGGGAATCAAAAGGGAGTCCCAAAAAAATAGTCCAAGGCATTCTATCTCTTTCCAAAAGTTAAAAAGCCTTTATTGGTTACATGGCTTGGATTTTTAAAAACATCGAACCAACATGTGGGTCAGTGTTTCGGATGATAATGCATTTGACCCTGACTATCAAAAAGAGAAAATATTTCGACCCTGATTTTGTCCAAATAATGGAATCGCTGTAATATCTGAGACTTTACACATACATTTCCCATGCATCAGAAAAGCTTCATGAATGATTTCCCTGTGACAATGTGAGGCTGCTTCTCGCCTCGGAGCAGAGGAGAAGCCTATTTCTTTTTTTTTTTTTCTTTTTTTTTTTTTTGGTCAAACAGAGACGGCGATTTCATGGCTCCCCGCCAAAACAGTCGGCAAATGAGCGTTCGAAACCTTTTTATGATCCGTTTTAATTGGAAGGTAATGGACTGGAGGGACTTCATCTGCTCGTGTCCACAGGAGCATGAGATGAATAATACGACTGGGATACGGTTACTTATGAGTCGGCGGCGGAAAACCTGACTGGAAAACTGGGTGACGCTGACCCGGGAGGCACGGCGTGGATAAATGAGTCTGTCTGGGAACGTACTTAACTTTCTGTCACAAGTGCCTGAGCTGGCTTGGCTTCCATTCAGGGGGGGGAAACCATAAACAGAAAGAAACAGGACGATAGACAGAGAGAGAGAGAGAGAGAGAGTGACCATGCAGAGGAAGCGACTGATACAGAAACCGGTTAAAAACTTGGAAGGACACAGGGGAGGAGCAGGGAGGAGCGACACAAACTAAATACATTTCAGTACAATTAATTGTGTTCGCTTCGTTTCGTAAACAAATTACTCCTGGGAAATTTTTTCCTCCCGACTCCCGGAACCGGACGGGGGTCTCGCCGGGCCGTTCCTCGTCCTCGTGATCAGCCGTCCCCCAAAATTGACTGTGTCTGAAACACATCAGCGGACTTGGACTGTGGAAATTGGGGCTAAAGCAGACCAAATAGCCATGTTATTACGACAGGGACTGTTTTCCCGTCTCCCCCCCCCCCCCCCTCCCAAAAATGCACATCATCCTGCTTCACCCCACCCACCCCCCTCTCTGGTTCAAATGCCTCTCTCCGCCTGTCACTCCCTGCAGGCCCCGGAATCCAATTTAATGGATGTATTCACACAAACCTATTGCCAGCGATGAGGAGGGGAGGGGGGTCAGTGATGTAAGAAACCCTCTCCTCGTTTTAATGAAGATCTTGGATTCCTTCAGGTGCGGGTGGGAGGCCCTGCCGGCTGACAGAAAGCGAAAGCAACAGGATCTGCGCCGGGTGTGGAGGCAATTATTGTTGTCGTCACCAGAGCGGAGCCCATAGATCTCATTTAACTAGCCCAAATCCACTTTTGGGGAGTCAGCGCTGCGAATCCCACAGATTTCACAGGTAAGATGCTGAGGCTGTCGGGTCGAGGGGTTAAATCCCTACCGAGGTGGAAACTAATTACAATTACTCAAGCAGATTTTTAGCGCCATTTTATCGAGTATTTCAAATGTTTAGATAAAAGAGGCCCTGGGGTACAGTGAAACCAATAAGACCTGTTGTTGACAGTCAAAGCCCAGTTGACAGGCTACTAGTTTTGTTGATGTGATTAGAAGCTTGATAATAACCCATAAATTATTTGCTCCCAAAACAGGTAAATGTGTTGAATGTGATTTTTAACGAAACATAATCAAGTAATCGTGCTGTTATGCTGTATTAGTTTTACCCAGACATTTTTCCATATACAAATTCTGACTCTGATTTGAGTAAACTTAAACTAGTATTTGTATTTGAGTAAAATATATCCAGTATGGTGTCAGGTGTGAATTATTACTAATTGCATATATTTGTTATGATGAAACCCTGCATTAGCATAGCGATTTTAAAGATCTAAAACAGCATTTTTTTCATTATGTCTCCATCTTTGTTGCTTAGCCACAGATCACCTGTCAATCAAACAGTGTGTCCAGCACTGTGACGTCTTCTTCCTTGGATTCTCTGTTGATGCCGTTTGAGTTTCTCTTTTCTTTGTCTGTTCAGCCATGGTGGCTATCAATGCTCATGCAAACTACCCAGCTCTTCTTCTTGTTTATTCCAAACAATCCGCTGTCATTGACGCATCACTTCCTGTCTACCAGAGGGGTTTTTTTTCCCAGGAAAGAGCTTCCAGACACCAGGTGTTTAGAACAGACAATGTAAAAGCTTTCATAATCTGGGTATAGGTCGAACCGCTATTGTGTTCTAGAGAATAGCAAAACGGACATTCATTCATATGAAAATGTGAAGCGACCTGTTGCTGTCCTCATCTTTTAAAGAGCGTCCCGGTCGTTGTCAGATGGAGGTCACGTGTTTTCATAAAGGGGAAATCATCAGGAGATAACTGTGCCCAAACCCTGAGGGGGAGGGGGAGGGGGGGGAGCAATCACCGCCGCCACCGCCGGTCCTTTCTTACAGCCTCCGTTTCATCAGGCTGGGGGGGGGGGGGGGAGCGAGGCCGCGTCGCCACTGTGCTAAAAGAGGCAATAATGACGCTGTCATTTCAGCACCGCGGACAGCGACAATGGGGAGGACGATCATCGGAACTGACCGTGCATAAAATCTCACAAATGTTCTCCCCCCGCCTGCACAATACGTCGGTGATTAGAAGTGACAGGGGCCCGTTCTCGTCGGGGCTCCGAACACAAAGTGTCGCGAACCCCCCGAGGTCGATCCATGTTCGCGGCTTCGTGGAATGCTGCTCAAAGACAATGCCGGAGCTGGCCTCTTTTTTCTGAAAGGCACGAGGCTGTTTATCTCCTAAAATGAACCCTTCAAACTTCTGATAAAACTTGGGCTCGATACAAGAAACGATAAAGTTGTTTTTCAGCCTCGTATTTAAGGCGGTGGTTCTCAAATGTGGGGTCCGGGGACCACCGGGGGTCCCTGAGAGGGTTCCAGGGGGTCCCCAGCAACTTGATGAATTGTTAAACTTCACCATTATTTCATAAAGTTTAGAGAATTATAGAATGTAGAAGAATGACTGTTTTGATCATAGTTTCACTGTTATCTCTCTGCCTGCAATACAGATAGTCATGGAATTCTGGACAAAATCATATCTGACAATAAAAATACTCTCAGATTTGGGTTCCAGAGGCAAAAATTAGGGGTTCTTGATATGAAAAAGGTTGAGAATCACTGATCTACAGTATTCAAGAAACAGAAAAGACCTATTACTGTCCTAGAAAAAGTAAAATTTTAAGCATTTTGACACATAGTATCAATAAGGCATATAATCCACATTCCAGAAATACTAATCTTGTTTGCCAGGTGTCCACCTCGCATTTTTCTTCTTCTACTCTCCCACAGCCAACATCAGCAATCTTCAATAACTGCTCCATCTTTCCCAGGATGTTTCCGCCTTCCTATTTTTCATCCCCGTAGCGGACGACATGGCAGCATTTCACACTTTCTCAATAAATCTTCGGGAACATATAGTGGCGCTTTCGATTTTTCCCGGAGACGCGAGACACGTCGGGGCGGCAAAAAAAATAGTCTGGAAAAAAAAAAAAAGGTATTTTCAAAGACGGAACGGAAACAACATAGACATCACAGAGGCGGCTCCGAGGCGGCGGAGGGTTTATTAGATTTGGGAGACGGTCGAGATTTATAAGATGTAGGAGATGGAGGAGATGGGCGCAATCACAAAGATCAATCCTTTTCATTTGGGGAACACTTTGAAGGCAATTCAATCTGTGGCCTGACAACCTTTTCTCTGGCACTCAAAGATCTGGGCCAAGCATGCTGTTCAAAACAACAAGTGCCAATTGTGGCCCGTCGAAATTTCATAATCCTGACGGCCAGAAGAGCCTGGACAAAAATGAGGCTTCTGCTAACCATTGATGTCGCTTTGTACAAAATGTAGCAACTTCTGTAATGTTATGAAAAAGGAGACATCAGGGTTTACTTATCTAAGGTGCTGAAGGCAAAACTTGGTATGGCTTTTGTATGTTTTTTTTCCCCTGGTGAACGTCAAGTAGACAGAAAGGTCAGACCAAGGAATGAAACTTGCATTTAATCTAAGTGTGCAGTGGGTTTCCTTCACTACAAAACATCAGCGGTAAACATCAACCTTTTGAACCTTCTGGGTTGGAGTTAAACTTCTGAACCCGCCTCAGTCCAGCTCTCCCTCTCCGCCCCCCGTTCCACATTATTAGGCCGGGGCGCTGCTTAAACACGAACGTGACATTAACTTTTTCCTAATTTTTTTTTTTTTTTCGTCTCGCGGTAAACAACGCCGCTGTCACCGACAAGACAAAGGCCGCTTTTAACAAGCGCTCTCTGCCTCGCACCCAAGAAAAGTGTGAAACTTTAAGTGGGTTATCATTCTTTATTTGCAATCTATTATGGTTTAATATGTTTTTCATCCTCGGGGCATGTTTTCCTAGCTGTGCGTGATGTATGAACTTCTTAACAGTTGTGTTACCCTTGCCTGCCGGAACACAATTTAAACTATCGTGAATTTTCTATTGACCTTCTGTTATGGCGCATTTGTTTGACTGGAGTATGGGAAATAGGAAAATTATATCCTTAACAAATCAATTCTTTCTGCTGCAGGCGAAGTGTGTTTTCATCACTATAATCATATTGATTTTGGCAAAACATTCATATCCTTCTTGCGGTGGTGAGAGAGTAATTACGCGTAGCCATCATCTTCATGATATCCAGGTCTATTCCTTGTTGACAAATAATTATTAAAGTAGACTAGGTTCTGGTTCCGCTATGATTTTACACAAACACGAGCACATTTTGAAAGAAAATCTTTTTTTTTTTTTTGGTGGTTGTTTTGTTTTTTTCTTTGTCAGGGAAGAAAATCAGCAGAGGCACTTATGGGCATGCGGGACTTGTCTATCAGTTATGCTCACCGCAAGGTTTTTAGACCTCGGAGTGTGTGTGTGTGTGTGTGTGTATGTGTGGGAGTGGGGGGGGTGGGGGGGGGTGAGGGAGAGGGAGAGCAAGAGAATCATTCTAGCAGGAAAAGGTAGGTAGGGATAATGTGGACTCTGCTTCTAGCTCCCATACAGCAAAATGGGATTAAACATGGTTAGTGTTATTTATTAAGAGAGGAGCTATTAAAAGCTAAAAGCTGAACCGATGTCTCTGATCACAGATCTCAGATGGATTTAGAAATGTCTAGGTCTAGTTTACCTGGCAGTGGTTGGTAATGGTTGGACCCAGAGGGAGTGATGAAACTTGAGAGTGAAACACAGACTCACCAACATTAGATCTTTTCCATCTCTCATCCCTTTGGTTTCCTTTGGTATAAAGCATCACAGACCGGCCAGGATTTCTGGGTATTGAAGTTTTCAAACAGTTACTTCTTGCTGCCATATGCAAAGCTACCTAATGTAGCTTTAATCATAACATGCATGAAAAAATACGTCTCATCTAACTGAACCTCTGCCATGCCATGTAAAGTGAGGGTGATGAGAGATCCAGAGATGCCAAAAACAGAGTTTAAATATGTTAATGAATATCACCCCATACCCACCATGCATGCTTGTGTGCACAGCTGCAGCTGTCCATGTGTCGTAATGAACAGTCCGTTTCTAAGAGCAGCCGGTTAATACCCAGCTCTGCTCGATGACACCCTGGGGACAGATCAGAGACACAACTATGAGGGAACCTCACTTTCATCAAGCAGTTTCAAACTGTCTCCCTCATTATAGAGAACCGCTGGCACCGCGCCACCTGACCCGGGGTCAACCGCCTGCCTGTCTTAATCCAGCCTCACCACCTCCCTCCATCGGTGCCATGGCAGACATCCTCTCAATAGCAATAACTGTTATGGGGAAGCCCTATAAATCTATCCCCAGGGAGTTCAACCCATTAGGATAAATAGGCACAGTAAAACACACCGCTCTCTGAAGGCCTATCCCCCTATAGCTTCAACCCACTCGCATGCAGCAGCACCAGGCACCTTATTAACTCTGATACCTTTTGATGTGTGATGCACATCTCCAGCTATTGCACGGTATTCATCAACAACCACAAACACACACACACACACATTTCCCAAGGGGAATCTTGCATTAGAGATCCCCTTGTGCAGCGTGGGGTTCACAGGAAAAACTGATCTCCATAATCCTTGCAATGGTTTAATGTTGTTGAGGTATTTTCCCTCGGAGAGGATGTGTCTATGCTACAGTGAGCAGAACATGGGCTTTGTGTTACAATTTGTTGCATTGTTAATGATGCCTCATTTGCATTTCATCACATTCAAATGAGGAGCCTATCCCAGGGATTAGCCAGTGGAGAACCTTGGCTTTAGTTGGGATTCATAATGGGGAATACGCTTTCATTTCACGAACTAAAGCTTCAATCTTAAAAATCGAAGGATTTTTTTTAACGCTAGATGTATCATTTGCTTGTGTCTTGTTCTTCACATTGTCTAACAAAAGCTGTGATTACTGGCCTTATGAAAGCATGTGTATGATGTACACATGGCTTGAACTTCAACATGATAGTAGAAGCAGAGTTTCTAATTAACGCTACTGTGTGTGACCATTGCAGGCTTAAGTGTGGCACATAAACTAGTCTGCAGAACCCTTGAAGCATAGAAGTCAAGCATAATTTTCTCCCCCTTTGACCAAAGAGAGGAATCAGGCCTAATACAAATCAACACCAATATGCCGGTCAGTCCTGCTGGTCGCAGGTTCATCACATTCACTTAAAGCCTTGACAGGCCAGTGATTTTCCCTTTAAATCATCCCAGCTAACAACTCTCTGCTTTGATCATTTCCCTCTAGTCACACACATGCAAATTACTTTATTATCTCGGGTATTGTTCATGCTTGTTAACGGGAATCAGTGGCAGCCTCTCTGCTGAGTTTGTACAGTCAGAAAACAGAAAATGCCTTCATGATGTCTACGGATGCAAACTACACATCATCAAATTGTATTATTTTGAGGTGAAGAAGCAGAAGAAACGCAGAAACTTTGTGATTAGCTTTTCTTAAATCCCCGCATTGGCACAAACAACTTCTCCTTTTAACATCAGATGGGGAAACATCTTGCCCTCGCCGAAGATGAAAATAGACTTCTGTCACTTTTGTCGTTTCTTCACAGCAGCTACTTGTTTGTTATTTTTTTGTCACCTTTTTTTTTTTTTCCAGAATTGTTGATTTCTCTCAGCCAAGAGTTTTTCTGGCAAGTCTCAACAGCGTGTATTCCAAACTCTAACAATGAGACTGAAACTATGCGTGCGAACATGGCACACTCTCTGTGTGTGTTTGATGGCTTGATTCACATGTTTGACACTATTTCCCAACTTTTCTCTGAAACTGAGTCCAACTACTACAAAAAAAAATGACATTATACGGAAAGTGTTCTAATTGCATTTTCTAGGCTTGGGCTACCTTACAGGTTGTTATGATTTCTCCTCAGCTTCTATCCTCACTTGACTTCTCACTAATTACATAAACGACACTGCTTCTTCTCATAAACCGGCCAACATTAACGTGGAAACAATATCCCTATTTTGAGCAGACGTGAGGAAAAATTGACTGTCAACGGCCCTTCAGGTACTTTGAATTCCTTCAGAGAGCCATCAAAGCCATCCAATTACACCAGTAATGAAATCAATTTAGCGATTAAGATAGAAGGAGCAGGTGGCCGCCACCACGCCTAACTGACAAAAACCCCTTTCTCGGAGCTAATGAGCCGGCGAGAGGAGGAGGCACGGTCTCTCGTTGTGAGTTTGAGGGACTTTTTATAAGCCGCTCTATTGATAAAGCTGTCTTGCGATACCCGTGAACGGCTCCTCACAACTCGCCGGCGTATATATACCGGCTCTTGACTTGTAATCCGAATCATTGGGATCCATCAGTTGAAGGAGACAGGTGATGACAAATCCATCTCCTCGTACCATCTCAGCCCTCAGGCACTGGAGCGGCGCACTATGCTGCGGAGCGTTGCAACATACTGGATCATTCAACTTGAGTAAAATCAAGTGTTCTTCCTGCTGCAGGTAGCAGCCTTTGCCCTTAAAGTGCTTGATCTCTATTGGTAACCAGGAGGAATTGCAAGAACACTGATAGAACTTCTCTCCTCCTACACAAGTCTGTGGCCTGTAATTGACACAAACAATAAAGTCACATTTTCACAAAAGAGAGGAATAAGCTAGCTAATTAGAGCAGAGATCCAATAGAAACGTCTAGTGAAGAGGCAATATATCTCCATGCTGAATATTGGAATAATAACACTGCTTTGTTATCGACTTGAAATGCCAATGGGTGGGTCTGTGGTTTTAGGTGTGTGTGTATGTAGTCATGTTTCGTCATTGTCCTGTATATGTTTAATATATGTTTGTATAGGTATGGTATATGTAAGTATGGATGTATGTGTATATGTATGTGTGGTCATGTGCATGTATATACAGTATATGTGTGCATATACTATATACAGTATACGGATATTATATATGGATGTATGTGTGTATGCATGTGTATGTATTATATGTATGCATATGTGTAAAAACAGATTATTGTTACAGATAATTGTTAGGAAAGTTACAGTTAATTAAATGATGTATTGTATTTCTGACTTTGAACATCATCTTACCTTAGGAAGAGCAGTATTTAGGGTCATCACAGAGCACATGAGGAAATCTGTAACAAACATGAACTCAATAAATAGTTCCATCTATTAAAACTGCATAGGCGGAACTGGGTGCTTTTAACTGTGGTCCCCCAGGACCCCAATACATTGGTATTTTTAAAAAAGCACTAATTAAAACAGAAACAGAAAACAATGATATGAAGTCATTAGGAACAAATTGATTGACAAAGAAAAAGAAGAAAAATTGGAATAATAAAATAAAGCACCTGTGAAATATGACAAAAAGTATTCCTCTGGGGTCTGCGGGCACCCCAGTCGGTAGGATGAGGGTTAAGTAAAAAAAGGAATTGCTCATAAAATGAAATGCCAATGGGTGGGAAATGTTTGTTCCAAAACAGAATGCGGACAAAAGTGAGCACCTGGCCAAGTAATTGTTGAGTTATTAGTACTGATCAACAACGCTATCAACCCCCTGCAGATAGATTATGGTCATTTTGTGCCGAAAGGCAGCAACAACCATATTTATTTCCCCTCTAAAGTTCTACAAAAATACCATCTCTTTTCTGTTAGTAAAACGCTACCCAAAGCACATCGAAATATACACTGGCACGATCACATGCGGTTAATATGCTTCTTTTCTATTTGGAGCCCAAATTGAAACCCTCAAGTACCCTTCAGCTCGGTGGCAGCTCCGCGACAGCAGCAGCACGCTTATCGACACTGTGAAGCCCCGCAGTCGCCCGTCTGTGACCGCCTGAGACCGCCTGAGACCGCCTGAGACCATGACGGACTGCCGGGCCGGGGGGGGGGGGGGGGGGGGGGGGCAGGGGTGGGGGGTGGTGAGGGGGACGTGGAGCACAATGACCCCCGAGTGGATAATCATCGGTGTGTGGAGCCTCACCAGCTGTGACGGCTGCTCCCCGAAGAGAGCGAGGGGCCGTCTTCTTTAAGGCTGCGACCTTTTGCCTGGTCAGTGCCAGGCGGGCTTTCAAGCTCCATGGAACGCACACAGACAAATGTTTGAAGATATATACACACACACACACACACACACACACACACACACATATTTGTATTACTATACTTGTGAGGACCCTCATTGACTACATTCATTTCAATGCCTAATCTTAACCCTTTCCCCAGACCTAAACCTAATCTTAATTCTAACCTTAAAGACCTCATGAAATGGCACCTTTACTTCCTGGATTTGATGCATTTCCTGTTGAAACAGGATGTTACAGGGAGGGATATATGAGTCAGGGAGAGAAAGGCAATTTTATTTGATGGGAGGGGTGCAGAAGGGCGTGATTGTCCAAAAATGCTTGGTTTTATTGGTTAGAAATGTATATTTACGCCTACTAGTGCAGCATGAAAGATATGAAAGAAGATACTCTGCTTTCCAGGAAGTAAAAGTAATGGGAGTTCATTTCATGGGGACTTTGACCTAATTCTAACCTTAACCCTAAAGCCGAGTCCTAACCCCAAACTAACCCCTTAAAGAAGAGGACATTTGAGCTTCATAAGTATAGACATACACACACACACACACACACACACAGACGTACACACATGCTCATACTTCTTCAATTCAAGGGCCAGACAATATTCTCATCCACCTCATAACCTGAGGCGGAGCATTACTGCTTCCAACAGGTGTTTTCTGGCTTCTTCAGATGTCACCAGGCTGTAAGAAAAGTGCAGAAATGAAAAGTTATCTCTGTCTCCAAGACAGGGAAAAAAAAAAACAACTTTACCCCAGAACAAAAGTTCCACCGTGAAATTCTAAGAATGAAACCGGCGGGATCGAGGCTGCGGGTTGTTGTCTCACGTCGGAGCGATTGCTTGAAACACCAAAAATGGATTGGGAGCCGGGCGTGTGTGTGTGTGTGTGTGTGTGTGTTGTGCCTTTGGTGGCAGAAGAGCCGAATCTACGGTTCCTCCCTGTAAGACGGATCTCAAACGGACTTTCATGCCAGGTTCGGGTGCTGTTGCTCATATCACAGTTCCGTCGCTGAAAACGGGAACAGAATAGGAGCAGGCTCTTGGGAGGAAACTCTGGAGAACAGTGTGGCCTCACTGAAAATGCTGTA
Source organism: Centroberyx affinis (assembly GCF_046629955.1). Taxonomy (NCBI): domain Eukaryota; kingdom Metazoa; phylum Chordata; class Actinopteri; order Beryciformes; family Berycidae; genus Centroberyx; species Centroberyx affinis. Next base: position 81,360 of record NW_027281017.1, on the reverse strand, counting down.
GCGCTCGAACTGATGATGAAAAAATTATGTCAAGGATGTTCAAGCCGGGTCACAGCCTTTAGAACGCCCTCTTCCATTAGCGACTTAATAAAGTAAATCACACTGTGGGTTGGCAGTCGGTAAATGTTGCAGTGGTAGAGCTTTAGCTATCCGTGAGAATGCCAGGAATCTGCTCAGTGCCACTTGGAAACGTACTTAATGATATTTTCCTGACCCTGAGATAGAGCAGAGGATGTTCCCGGTACTGCGTCGCGCATTCTTTGCAGCGCAGGCCTTCAAAGTAAAGTGATAGAACTGGAACTGAATGCAACTGCGGAAAAAAAAGGAAGAGAATGAGAGAAGATAGACATGGAAAGAGTGCCAGAGGAGATTGTGTTTCAATTGTGTACAGTTCAATACAAGATTCAGTTCAGCGCTTTCGCTAGTTACCTTTTGGTCGGGAGTTTGTCAAGAAAAAACTGCTGTCAGAGAGTATTTGTCAGGAATTGTTCACAGGGGATAGTGAAAACTACTACTAGTGTTACCAGTGTGGTCTCCAATATTGTTGGATTGAATGATCGCTCGATTGCTTTTCCTAAATCCCTGGATGTCTCTCAGAAGCTCAATCTGACTTGAGAAAACTGAATTTGAGTTGGGAAAGCTGAACTTTAAACACCTAAACAACAACTAAACACCAACCCAAATCTGTGGTGAAGCCTGACACCTACTGGTGAAAAGTAGGGTACTCTGCTAACGTTCTTGGTCGTGTTTTAGCTTACATTAGCTTTAGGTTGCTCCAAGATAGCATGACAGAGCCAGACGACGTCAGTGTTGGGATTTCACACATGTACCACTTTATTCACCTATACTTGTCAACCATACAATGCCTGGTCTCTACGGCACTATAATCTCTCAACATACATGTAGATTGATATAGTTTAACACATACCAAACCGTTACTGAAGACACAAGCTACTAACTCTCAGTAAAACCAAGGAGCGCCACCCAGTGACACAATCCGTCACTGCAACCAAACAATGTTCCAAAAGCATAGTAGGTACATTTGCGACTGTTACATACTGCACTGGCCTTCTGTTATTGGCTGGTCTTTGGTGCCAGGTGATGTCACTTTCCATAGAGTACAACAGGTGGTGGCATCACCTAGCACAAAGACCAGCCAATAGCAGAAGGCCAGTGCAGTACCCTACTTTTCACCATTAGATGGGTTTGGGGTTCAGTTACTCTTTAGATTAGTTAAAAGTTAAATTCAATAATAATCACATTCAATTCCAAACCATTATATTCAATTTCAAATTGAATTTCAAACTGACAAATACAATTTTTGACTTAATTTAGTCAACAAATTCATTGTTTGAATGAAGCTGTTCAACATGAGCAGGTCAAATTCAGATTTATACCATTCGAATACAATCTCTGCTAGCGCTAATCCATTTCTATAGATAATCCAACACACTCCCTAACAAGAGAAATGACATGGGCGAACTTCACATCTTTAGTTATCATCGTTTAGAGTTTTCTCATGCAACGGAAGTGAATGTCAAAGAGAGAACCCTTGGCGCGCTCGCTGTGAATTCGGGGTGCATGCTGTGTTGGCTGCTTCAGTTGGAGCTCAGACTTTCAATGTCAGGCTGCCGGAGCCAAAAGAGGATAGAAAGCATTCACAGAGTAATTCTCCCAGAGTAGATCCGAGGGAGGAGTTAAGATTCACATTTGCAAATGCCAAGAAGTGATTATTTTTATTGCAAACGTCAGGAGGAAAAAAGGAGGCTGCAATTTTCTCCTGTTTGATGCATTAGGACTTAAAAATAGTTTTCCCACCTTGAATGCGATAAATCTTTAATGCCAGTATAAATATGACTGCGAGTATCAAAAAGAATACGAGTCAGTGGTGATTTCAAGGTTGAAGTGAGTTTGTTATATCGCACCCAAACTGGCGTCTTGGAACGTGAAATAAATACTGGACTCTAATCTTTTTATTAAGTCCATAATGGTTAGAACTAATGGGCTGAAATATTACAATAACTCTGCCAGCGGTTTTTAAGCTTCTAACATTCAATTTAGTGGTAAAACAGTGGCATAGCTCAAAGGAAATCTGCAGCTCTTCAATTACATGTAATTTTCTCTCCGTCAAGAAACGTCTGACAGTTTTCCGCAGACAGGCTCGATTAGATGAGGAAAAAAAAGAGAGTTTTTGGGAGCCGACATCGAAAATAAGAGCCTCGTTCGCTGTTTTTCTCTTTTTATTCCCACTTGGAGAATCATAAAACCTGATTTTCTCTGTGTTGTATCTGTTACGACGCAATCACCACTTTCAATCAGCGTTTTAATATCCAGCGTGAACTGAATCTTCATGAGGCAGATGATTGTGCTTTTATCTGTGGTCAGGATTGTGGCTCAATGCTGCAAAAAATCCCACAATCCTCCCTAACCAGGTTAAAATAAACACGAATAGCGCTGTGTATATGAAGCGTATGACTTATTCCGTCACATGGGGATTTAATAATTAGCAGTCATGTTCCCTGTTGCTGTGCATTTGGTAGAAAACATCTGCTAATAACCAGAAATCCCCTGTAGGGAAAGTGTGGTGGTTTTATATACGCTGCCTAACAAAAGTTCACACATTTAGGCCCTGAGCTTCTTCTTGGAATGCAAAATGTGGTTTAGAATGAAACTGCATGCAATTTAACTTATAACATTTTTTTTTTTTCGGGACTTCATTAAAACCATCTGGCGTCGCCTCCGTCTCGCTTTTTTTTTTTCTTCTTTTCTCACCAGTCTTCTCACATTTTCAGTACATCTCTCACTTGTTGGGAGCAGATATTATGGTTTGCTCAGGTAACAGTCCCCCGGGGCACTGAATGTGATAAAAATCCACTCTTTGCTTCCCCTTCTGCGTGTGTGTGTGTGTGTGTGTTTTTCTGCCTCCTCCGCCATCCGAGCACTGGAGACGGCTAGGCGCAGGGCTCAACATTTATTTTGGCTCCGAGTCCTTTCTCTTCCCCCCCCCCACTTGTGCATCTGAAGCACATCCCCTTCCTCTCAAAGTGAGCAAGCAAAGGAGAAAGTGAAGGAGAGGGATGGCGCCCCGTAAGGAGGGAGGAGGTTTGACTGATGATCCGTCCCTGCAACACAGTTGGCTGTCGGTGTGAAAACGGCCTCGGCCTCACATCCGTTCCATCCAAACTAAAGGGAGCAGGCAGGAGCTCAGCAGCTCTTAATGTAATGCGGTTGCACATGTCTGGTTTCACTGGAATCCGTGTCACAGAGAGCATGAAGCATGTTTCGTATCGCCTCCACTGTGTGATATTGAACCTATATTATATCCCCCCCCTCCTCCGGTTTTGAAGTAAATATGGCTTTGATTATCCAGCATTACCCATAATGCAGTGGGTACAGCTTTGTGGAATATCCTCTTAAATGCTTTTTGAAGGCTGTGACAAGTGACAAGCCTGTTTTTTTTTTTTTTTCAAGAGTTCTGCGACTTCGCTTGACTCGCCGTTGATAAATCAAGGCGGATAGACGCTCGCGCGACTGATGTTTTTGTTTTGGAATAGTTTCATGAAGAACACAATTCCAATGTGCCCAACGTACACGCGTGACAATGCATTGACACATTCGCTTATGAACAAAGGGAGCTCGTAATTCCCCTTGCACTGAAAAACACCCATAATTCCATTTGGACGATGTATATCCCGTGTCTCTGTGGGCCCTCGTGTCTCTCAGAGCCGCGGAATCGCTGACGTTCTTTAATATCGGCAGCCGCCGCGGTCGACATAAGCGCTGTGCATGCTTCATTTATTAATATTTGAATTCTCGCTGATAGGCAGGCTGCTAGTCTACAGATAAGCGGTTTTGAAAGACAGTTTTGTGACAGGAGTGGCACTGGGGTGGCGGTGGGGGGGGGCTTTTTGGGTGAAACAGAATAAGAAAAAAAAGAAGGGAATATAATGAAGTGGTGGAGCATGAGGCTCATTAGAAGTACAGAAATCGCCTGGGTTTGAAAAAAAAAAAATGGATATGTATGACAGCTCAAATCCAGGGGAAAGCAAGTGCCTCTCTCAATTACAGCAGCTTATGGTACACAGAGAGAACTGAGGCAATTTAACATATTATTGTGTGTGTGTGTCAGAGAGAGAGAGTGAGAGAGAGACACAGAGAGAGTGCATCTGCATGTATATGTGTGATATGTGTCAGTGTGATGCCGTGTGTTATAACACATCTGCACACTCAAGTCCTCAGTTGTGCAGATCCCTTTTCCTCCTTCTGTCCTCTGCTTGTAAATCTGCAAAATGTGCTGTGTGTCAGCTTCCACTTTTTCTCCCCATTAGATGCTTTTTTTTCCCCAAGCTGTCACCGTTCTTAAATCGTACGGAAGCATATATGTCCGCCAAGTTCGATGCCACCAGGTCGCGAACCTTCAACACCCACTCCGGATTACCCATGATGACTAGTGGTTTGTCTGTCTGTCACTTCCCGAGTCTCGGCGGATCAGGCTCTCGCGTTTCCGACATCCCCGGCATCCAGAATGAAGGATCTCGATCCTGGGGAGGAACGGTGTGGGGTGTTGCCATGGCAACAGCTCATCCCCGTCTGTCTGTGCAATCTGATCTTGTTTATCGAGTCCTTCTTCTCACCGAAGCAGCTGGATGGAAACAACCCCTGACGCCTCGCCGCCAAAGGAACAATGTCAGATCTGAATAGAAATTGATCCCCGAGAAACTCCAGCCTAAGTCTTAATCAGCCGTTCACTCTCAATGGGACCCTTCCCATTGTTGGGCCACACAGACTTTCTCATGCAATTCTGCATGGTGAAAGTAGATAATTGCTTTGTTCTGTCTTTCATTGCAGACAGAGTAATTATGTTGCCAAGCACCATTAACCCACCTGGCAATAGCCACCTTTGCCTCTACCTCGGGCAACATAGCCGGAACTCAGCCTGCTTCTGTAAGTGCTGTTCACATCAGGGGTCCCACTGCTGAGGAACATTATAATATTGGCTTTTTGGCCAGTTCCATCCATATTATATGTCATGTCATATAAAATCCTATATCATATCACGTCATATCATATGATTCGATGTCATATATACATATATTGGATCACATCATGTCATGTCATATATTGTGTCATGTCATCATATCATATATTTTTTCATGTCATCATATCATATATGTCGTATCATATGTTGTGTGATATCATGTCATGTCATGTCATATCTTTATGCCCTATGATGTCATGTCATATATCATGTCCTGTTATGTCATATGTCAATTCATGTAATATCATATATCATGTAATGTCATGTCATACAGTATATCATGCCCTGTCATGTCATATGTCATGTCATGTCATATATATCATGTCATGTCATGTCATGTCATATCATATATCATGTCCTGTCATGTCATGACATGTCATGTCATATATCATGTCCTGTCATGTCATATATCATGTCCTGTCCTGTCATATATCATGTCCTGTCCTGTCATGTCATATATCATGTCCTGTCATGTCATATATCATGTCCTGTCCTGTTCTGTCATGTCATATATCATGTCCTGTCCTGTCATATATCATGTCCTGTCCTGTCCTGTCATGTCATATATCATGTCCTGTCCTGTTCTGTCATGTCATATATCATGTCCTGTCCTGTTCTGTCATGTCATATATCATGTCCTGTCCTGTTCTGTCATGTCATATATCATGTCCTGTCCTGTCCTCTATCATGTCATGTACACTTCCCAAACACTTTGGGAAGTAGAGAGGGGGACAGTGGGGGAAACACAAGACAGAAAGCTCTGGAGGGATGTAATCTTCAGCCAATTGGGGGCACACATCCACTCGACTACCTCTGGGCATCCTATACCAAGCTTTTACCCTTGAACTTTGGTACACGTACACACACACACACACACACACACACACCCACCCACAGACACACAACCACAAGCATGCTCGTATTAATGCATGTGTGCATACATTTGACCAGTATCTGTCTTAGATTATTATTTAAATAAAACAGGAATTGTATGTTAACAATCCAGTAAATGACCATGAGTGAAAAATATCATTTGTCAGCCTCCATTAGCACAAACCAATGTTGAATGTATCATATGCATTTCTGTATCCATGTTATCAACAACCCCCGACACCTCTATGCTCAAGTTATTTTCTGTGGTCGTTTCCCCTTTAAAAAAAAAATTGTTTTCAATTTGACAGTAATTGCCATGTCATTGGCTGGCCTGATTGGTGTAAAAACCTCTATTTTACACTCAGAGAACAATTTAATAAGTCTTTCATAGCAATCAGTGCCGCACTGTCAGCAAGTCCCTCATTTGAGAGTTCACCTGAACACAAACAAAAAGGAGTTTGCGGAAATGCCGGGACTCTTCTCTTGTAGAGGGACTGAATTCATTATAGGGAGAGATAGGGTTTTAATAGAAATTCATAATACAAGTGTCGAGGGCAAAGGAAGTTAGCCGAGGTTAATTTCATTCTCTCCTCCCTCTCTGGCAGTGAAAACGCTATCTCCGCTTGCACATTTAAAAGGAGGAGTAATTGAATCATTTGTGTAGCAAAGGCATTTGAAGGCCACAAAATTTTTAAAACCAAAGAGCATACAGTATGAACTTCTGAGAAACAGGGGGTTTGCATAAGCTGCGTTGAACGGGGCTGGGGCCAGTTAATTGAGCTCAATATAACCTTCAATTTTGTATTTGTGTGAAGGGAACAGTGGCTCGCATGCAATGTGCAAGCAATACCTAAAGTGATATTTTTTTTTCCCCCAGTTATGATAAAAGTAGTGGTGGTGACAACATAGGGAACTGTATATTACCAAGTTTCACAACAGCATCATAGTGAGCTGAGAAGTTGGTCATTCTAGTCTTTTTTTTTCGATTCTATTCCTTTTAATGTCTCTTATCTGAAAGAGCAAAACTCTTCATGCGTTTCTTTTGTAATCACACACAAGGCGAGCCTGAAAAAAAACACAGTCAAAACAGAAGCCACGTTGGACTCCGACTATGTCCTCTCCGCATCCGCCGCTTTTTGTGTAAAGATGATGAAGGGAAGGATACACAGAATAGACTGTGCCGCCGCTTCGACAATGGCGCGGCAGAAAGCCAGACAAAGCGGACAACATTTTTAGTTCCGGAGACAATTTCTGCCAGTGGGAGATATGTTCTTCCACCTGAATTTCTCAGAGTGTCGAGTGCTCCGGCTGTATGTTTTCTGAAAGCCCTCGTTGGAGACAATGAGCAAGCTTGTCTCAGCGTCAGCAACAGAAGGCAAACAATCGAAACGGCTCAGAGAAGTACGACTCAGCGGTGACAGGAGGCAAGAGACTGCAAGGTTAACTAGACAAAGTACAGACCATTTGTTGTAGTTTCCCGCTGTCAAGATAACTGAGCACTGACTTAGTGATAACATCCAGTATGATCTGATTAAAAATTCTACTTCAATAACTGAAGAGAGAGCTGGGCTTCAGCTAAACTGCAAAATGCAATGGAGGTCTATGGCACACACTGACTACCATGCATTTCATTGCACCTGCTAAAGTCAACTGCATCATATATGTGGAAAAAAAACATAGTAATGAGAGTAAAATATCTCCAAAAAGTATGCAAAATAACACACATGTTCCAAAGAATCTGTAAAGTTGGAGGTGGAAGTATGAAAAGTAATTAGATGACTAGGTTTGAGTGGGAGAGGTATAATAAGCAGCAGCGATATGAGGAGGACGAGTGTTGCTTTGCAGGTACAGTAATAAGTTGGCATATTAAATATACTGCATTTTCAAAAGGTAGGCATTGCAGAAAGTAAACTCTCCCCTCCTCTATATAGAACTTCCTGTCCTTTTGACTCCATTTCCCTCGATGGGAAATAAACTTGACTCTTTTTTTTTTTTTCTCCCTCCCCAAAAAGCATTCCAGGAGGTTTTACAGGAAGATTAGGTCACCGTTTCAACCCATGCTAGCAAGTAAACAACAACTCCCCAGCCGGCTATCACTCCCCTGCATTTGAATTCAGCCGTTTTTTTTTTGTTTTTTTTTTGCACAATCCTAAAACAGATTTGGAGTTCTCGAGAAAAAAACGCCGACAAATAGCTGACGTGATAGAATGGTGTCACGTATCTATCAAAAGGCGAACGCGGACGCCTCCGATCCGAGCCGCAGGATCCCCGCTATCAGCCGCTCCTCCTTGTGCTCGCTTTTGCACGATCTCAAAGTGTTTTGACAGTTTGGGAGAATGTGCCAACGGATAGCAGACGGGACGGAATGGTGTCACATACTCTGTATCAACAAGCTGACACCGAGGACTCAGCCGAGTGTCACGGCTTCACAACCGCCGTGTGACAAAGCGACACAAGCTTCATGACAAGCGTGTCAGACTTTCCCACGGCGGGACCGCGGCGCGAGAGGTGAGGCGACCTCCACCGACCCTGCTTTTTTTTTTTTTTTTTTTCTGGGACGCTTCCTGGACACTCGCAGTAAGAAGATATAGTACATGCCCAGGAAAAAAGAAAAAATATGTCCCAGGTTTTTACCATCCGTTCCAATAAATGACAAGGAGGATTTAAGTCACTCATGCTTTCAGTCAAACTGACACAAGTGCGCTGTAATGTTTGTTTCCATTTACCAAGCCTGCACAGCAGAGGTGTGACCAAGTCAGGTTTGGAGTCCCAAGTCAGTCTCAAGTCTTGAGGCACAAGTCTCAAGTCAAGTCCCAAGTCTAAATGTAGATTACCATGTCAAGTCCAAGTCCAGTCCATGTCATTAATGTCAAGTCCCAAGTCTAAATGTAGAACAGCAAGTCAAGTCAGAACAAATCAAGAATCCAGTATCAATTTAATATCTTAAAGAAAACTAAATATCTAGGACTTTTCAATGCAATATGGTTTTAATAGGATAAAAACTTGGTAAGAGCATCATGAGTTTGATTTCTATAATCAGTTTCAACTTCAATGAATTCAATCATTCCATACAAATTCAACAAACAGAATTTAAATTCAGTCTGCTGGAACAAATCTCATCACTTTCAGTCTAAGTCATTTACACAAACACAAGATCTTTTGTCAAGACTTTAGAAACCTTTTCAAGTCCTCAAAGTACAAGTCCCAAGTCACCAGAACCCAAGTCAAGTCAAGTCTCAAGTCTTCTCTTCACGCATCAAACCTCAAGCAATTCAAACTGTGACTCGAGTCCAAGTCATGTGACTCGAGTCCCACCTCTGCTGCACAAAAAATCCTTGTTTGTCCATGTTTGTGAATGTAAGAAAGATACTAAGTGCCAGTGTGCAAGAAAGGACAAAAAACAGCAAATAAGTGCTTGCATTTCTCTCTTTGTTGGATGAGTGCACAAGCAGCCAGCGACATCTGAGCCCCTGTTATCCATGTAAAGGCAATTTCGGGGCACGTTTCAATTTGGGCCCGCTAAATGAATAAGAACACTAAGAGCGCGCGGTGCAGATGGAGCGGGGAGGGAGCCAGGGCTTCTTTATGATATCGATACCATCATCTAAAGTGCTTTCAGCGCCCTGATGTGAATACATTACACACAGCCATATCAATTGTGGCGGAATGGGATGAGAAGATGAGGGTTGCTATTTTCGTGGATTCCCACCAGCTACGCAGGCACAGTCCCTAATTGGTTACCCTAGCCTCGCGCTACCTAAGACGGATGGGAGAAAACACCTAGCTCAACACCTGGCTGCCACAGCTGACGAGCAATTAAGGTCTGAGAGATGATTTTTTTGACATAAAATGAGACGCATGTATCCATCTAAAGATCAAAAACTGACATCAACGGGGGGGAAAAACTATATTTTTCCCTGATGAGGAGGAGATTGTACTTGCACTGTTCTGGGTAGCTTGGTACCCAGCCCCCTTGCTACTACCATAACAGTTTCAGTGTGTTAGATTTCCATCCTAATCCAGACATAGAGGGATCTATGCAACGTCAGGCTAATTATTGCCCTGTTAATTGCTCAGGAAAGGTTTCCATTTGGTAACAAGTAGACCACATTACTCTGCAGCATTCAGATGCTATAAAGCTGTTGCTCACTCAGAGGGCTGGGAGTGCCCGGGTCTCAGCGGCAGCGATGGAGAATGCTAAATCCTGGGTTTGTCGAGGGACGCCACAGCCCAAGTGTGTGTGTGGCTCAACACTGCCCTCCGATGGAACGACGAGGTGTAGACGCCAGATGGAGGAAATGCAAACTGCAAAGAACGGTGGTGGATTTGGGTTTGATGTAGAGTGGGTGGAATTTCAGAGTCCACTTTGTTATACAAAGAGGAGGTGTGTTGATGTGAAAGCACATTACGGTAGCTGAAGTAGAGGCATCCAATTGACATGCAAACACAAACGTACTAGAAATGCAAGCTCCTCTTCTGAAGCAATTTGGGTTTAACTTGCAACTCCTAATTATATTTTCAGTCATTTTCCAAACAAAATGTGAACCTGAACACTGCAATGAATCTTCCTCTATTTTACATTTTTTTTAGTCAAATCACCCAAGAGACAATATCCATTATTGATTCAGCCTGAGACGCCGATGCTGTGCAATCAGTTCCCTCATCTCTGGGGTGCAGTGAAGCGGCTGGAACAGTGGCGTGTGCAGCATGGGACCCTTTGTACCTGTCACCACCCATATGTCTGGCAATTCATCTTTCCTCTGATATCATCATCTCCGCTCATAATTCCCTCTTGGCCTCCGCCACGGATGTTCAGCAGCCTATCTCACAGGTGATTACAATAAATGGAATGGTTAGGAGATCAATTAAACACAGTGCAATATCTCCTGGGCGTCGTCTCCTCGGTTGTTTTGAGTGAAACGGATATGATGTTCGTGGAAAACTAAAAGTTTACAGGTAAACAAAGACTCAAGTCATTTGAGGAATGATGTCATTTCTCTCTAAATGCAGGATGTCTCATCTTCACCATTCATGTGATTTGTTCCAAAACAGACAAATGGGAATCCTAAAGGAGCATCCCATTTCATTTGGTATGAATCACTGTAGTGAATGAGTAAGAAAGTCCAAATGGTGGGTAATAAAATATATAATAAGGCTTCTCTGGGGCGTCAGTTTCAAATAAGCTTAATTCAAGAACCAAAAAAAGGGAAATCTGCACTCTCAAAAACATATCTTGACTGATTTATTTTACATGTTTCAAACAAGAAACATGCAGCTTCTTCTCAGTTTGCCAAGCTGCTTGTTTTTTTGTTTAAAACATGTAAAATAAATCAAGATTTCTTTTTGAGAGTGCGGATTTCCCTTCTATTCAATTAAACTTTTTTCTCATTCTGCTCAAAACTCAAAACTCTGGAGCGATTCAATTCGGTGCTAAATTAAGGACTTTGCACATAATTAATCATTAGCGGGTTCCTTTCTTTCCTTCCTTGCTGCCGTTGCACTGGCCCCACTCAAATCAGGACCCCCGCTCAAACACATCTTGACATTTTTGTAATTACACCGTTCTCCCCCAGCACAGAGCCGCTCAGAAGCTGTTGACAAACTGAGGGGTCACATTGTTCTTCCCAGCATGTTGAAGCAGACATATAATAAGGCTGCGCTTTAAGTGGGCCTCTTTGTGTTTCCCATCAAAGACAGTCACTGTTTTTGGTGCACATGTCTGGGATGTTAAGGGTTTTTTTGTATGAGATGCCGTCTGAGACTTGCCTACAAATTATGAGTGATTAGGCCACGTTTCCATCCACTGCTGATGGCGATAGTGGAGCTGTTTTGGATTTAAACAGCAGAATGTCAGAGCAGGAAATAATTCATGATTCCTACTAGAACCAGGTGACATTACTTACAGTCATTTGCATTGACAAGGGTAGGCGTTTCAATCATAGCACCGGAATACTGATTTTTGTTTCCCAGCTGCTACAAACTCCCACCTGAGACACACAACAATGCAAATCAAAGCACATTTTTCATGGTGCCGTGCAAAACCAAAACCGAACCAAACCACAACTGAGTATCAAGCAGCCAACTGAATATCAAAACATGTGACCCCATCAACACTTCCGTAGTTTACCCACTGGCACGGACAATTACCTAGCTAATTGTGGAAACGACAGAGGCACACAAAAGAAAATCACATGTATTCAAAACAGCTTGCTCATTTGGCATGCAAAATTATGCATACTGTAATTAATTTTCCATTAAGGCTGAATTGATGTTGCCTTCATGATGCAGACAACCAAGTTATAATTGCCTCTGGTGTTGCATTCACAGCTTTGCTTCATTACTGAAACAGATGCTAATTTAGCAGAGCAGCTTCAGGTTGACAGGTGTGTGAAGTGTGCGTCTCCGAGTGTGTCGTCTCGGTTTGTCGTTCCGCTGTGTTGGGCTGGAATACTGCGGGGGGGGGGGGGGTTGGAAATGTATTATAATATGCTACGGCATGTTCATGAGGAGAGGAGAACATTTTCCTTGTTGGCGGTGCATCATTTAACCTTAATGGGTGACATGGGCAGTGATTGGTGTGTGAGGAGAAAAAGACATTCTGTTAAATTATTACGACATGCAGCTGAATACTTTGCTTTCTCAAGGTATCAACAGTTTTGGCCCTCTTAGTTTTCTTTACTTTTTTTTAAAATTGATAAGGCTAATTGTCAAGCTCTAAAAAAATCTAACTCAATACAGTCAAAAATCACTAAATAACCCAAATGTGTGAGACTGATACTTAAAAAGAAGACATTTATTCTTTTGGCATTTAACCCTATTTATATAGCCAGTGACAACATTTTCAGCTATTTTCTCAAACATTCTACTCATGCGCACAATCTTGAAAAACTACAAAATACTCATCAGTTCAGTTCTTTCATGTCATTACCGGCCCCTGAGGCTTTCCATGACCGTCCCATTCAGTTTATACGATGGCCGTGTACAATGGACTTTTGCACTGTTATGAGGAGGGGAGACCTAGGGACTAACCTTGTACAAGTGGTGTATTCTACCACTTTTATCAAATCTAGTCGGATTTTCATAGCAGGATAGCCAACTTGGAAGACTTGCTGGTGATTTCAGAGTCCGCTGTCTCTGGTCCGGCTGGAGACGGACCCCTCACATCTTCTTCGCCCGTTTCTTGGGTCTCTGGTTGAAGACGGGCGAGGTGCCCATCAGGGAGTCGGGCGAGTGCGAGGCGTAGCTGCCGTCCGACGCCGCGCCCCCGGGGGAGGGCGCCATGGCGCCTCCGGACTCGCTCATGGTGGACATGGGCCCCCCCTCCTCGAACACGTCGCCCCCCAGGACCCCGTGGTGGTGGTGGTGGTGGTGGTGGCCGGCGCCCTGGCCCTCCTCGCCGTCTTGGGGCTCCATCTTCACCTGCGGCCACAGAGGGGAGCTGTTGGCCCCGCCGCCGCCTGGCGAGAGCAGGGGAGAGGGAGCGGACGAGATTAGCATTCGTGAGTATTTGTACCACAGAATTGACAACAATCAATCAATCAATCAATCAGCAGACAAGTTCTGATTGATGTGAACTTTCCTGCAAAATCCGATCCAGTGGCACACATTGTAAAATGCAGTAGAGGCTGCCAATCTTCTTGTTTGTTTGCAGTAATTGCACTAATGTCTCAGAAGTAATGTGGTAATGATTTAGTGATGTTTAAATGCAACACTTAGCACCTTTAATTACTCCACACGAGTATACAGATATAGCAATACTCAAGGTTCAACCCCAGCAGACATCAACACCATCTAGGAGTTATGCATAAATGTATACATTTGAATATGAATGCTAGTCTAACCTGAGGCGTGAGGAGAGTGGTCCCCGTCCAGGCCGGTGGCCAGCCTCTCGCCGTGGGCCCCCAGCACCCCCATGGGCAGGGCCTGGTCCCCGGAGGCCAGGTCCGCCTCGGGCTCCTCGCTGACGGGGAAGGAGATGTCGCTCATGGGCTCCTCCTTGATCCTGGGCGGCTTGGAGTCCTCCAGGGCCTTCTCCGGGTTCACCAGCCGCTCGTACTCCTCGGACAGGTCCTTGCTCACCTGGAAGAGCAAAAACATTGTTAGTCCCATTTCACTGGTATAGGCCGGTGGATGAAGAGAGGTGAGAGCTGAGACTCTTCAATAATAATTCAGTAATGATCACATTATTCTTTTCTGACCTGAAAGAGTTTGTAACATAATGCTGCACTAGTGGAATACTTTTTAATTACAATTTTTCAGTGTTTGTCCTTCAGTCTGCTATGTTTTATGTGTTATGGTAAATGTGGGAATATGGTATATGTAACACATTTACATTTACACATGTTAAAATCTCCAAGTGAAATTTATTTTTACCAGTCCAGCTGAAATTATGAAGAAAAAAGTCTGGAAAGGAAAAATCTAATTTTGAAGTTGACAAACCAATAATTGAAGTTAAATATGTTAGTATTGACCGAATAATTTAATATATAAGCCTAACATATATATATCTACAATAGTACAAATATAAATATAGGGCATATAGCATGATTAAAGACACTAAAGCCATACAATATTCTCTCTCCTTATGGAGACTGAGACCAAAATAAAGCCTTGCTCACAGACAACACGTCTCTTTTTCAATTTGAAAGGGCAAAATCCTCACTAAAAGAGGTGAACAGTCTGTGACATCATCAAATGCTAGTCTTTGGACTTCCTCTATTGACAAATGAATGGGACGCTGACTTTGTATGCACTGTGACAGCAGTTTGCTCATGTTAACAAACCTAAACTGAACCTGTCCCAAGATCACGGGATTTACATATGCAAATTCTGTATCATGTTAGATTTTGACTTTATAATCATCCATTCAGACACAAACAACAGTCACATCCTTACTAAGGATGTGTCCAGTTTCTCATGGTCAGTGAATGATTAAATGAATATTCAGATATTGGGGTACAAAGGATTTTAAAACCGATCATGGACAAAAATCATCACTTCCATGAATTTGTGTTTTCTACGGTGCTATCGGCTGCATATCTTCAGCAGGCGTGTTGGCACTGAGGGAAGAGAATCTCTCAGTCTGGCTTCCGTCTCCCTTCTGAGCAGCTTGCACAGACGTCGTCAAGCTCGTTTGGCTCGGCCCGTCTTCCTCACTTGTAGGAATAGCTGGATGCTTTTAGAGATGACTCGGCGTTATTGTGGTGGAGCCATGGGTAGCTTACACTGAACAAGATTGTACTTTACTTTCTTGAAGTTTGCCCATGCTGGGTTCTTTGTGTGGCTTTGATAATGAAATTGCTACTGAAAGCAGCTACTGGAGGACGAGGACAAAACAACATGAGAGAGATGGAGCAGCCTCCCTGGTTGCATAGCTACTACACAGCCATTTGAGCACTACATTGTTAGTTAATCTCTGTTAAAATTATTTTCATGATGTATCTCAATATTTAAAAAAATGTTAAGAATCAAATTACAGCGATTATCTTAGTTGTGCTCAGAGCCAGAGTCGAGGTGCTGCCTATAAAAACATCAGTAAAGAGAACAAAAAAATTAGGCGCTCAGTAGAAAAATATAGACTATATTTGTTGCATTAAAACTTTTCTGAGGTATTCAGATAAGGTGACACCATGTAGGTGCAGTCTGTCAATGCCATTCTGTACTTTCATCCATGTGTTCAATTGCAGAGGGCTTGTGTTATTTTAATGCAATAAATAGAGTCTATATTTTTGAGTGAGCGTTGCGCCTAACTTTTTTGTTCTCACAGCCAAATTACACAAATCCACGTTGATCCCTGTGGAGAAATACATGAATACTTGTTTTTTATGACCCATCCTACTCCTCACCTGGAGCATGTAGCTGTGATAGTCCTTGATGCGCACTTGCCAGAAGCGCTGCAGGGCCAGCACGCTGCCGATGCCCACCTCGTGGAACACCTGCTCCACCACGTCCGGGAACGGGCTGGCCCCCTGGCGCGCCTCCCGGTCCACCGCCACCCGCAGCAGGCGGCTCAGGCGCAGGTAGTGCTCGTGGACCAGGTCGGTCAGGGTCTCCAGCACGCTCTCCTGGGCCGACTCGAAGCCGGCGTGGGCCAGGACGGTGGCCACCGACTGGTAGAGGAGCTGCCGGCAGGAGGGCCAGCTCAGCTCGGTGACGGGCTCGCCTTCACCCCTTTGGGACGGGAGAAGAATGGGAGGAGATGAAAGGTGATAACTGATGGAGAGTAGCTAAACTGAACTGAAAGTATAGCTGTGAAATGTTAGATAATAAATGTGTAAACCATAACAAATCATAAATAATTACGTCCGCCAAGGAGGTTATGTTTTCGATGCTGTTTGTTTGTTTGTTTGTCTGTTAGCAGGATTACGGAAAAACTACTGGCCCGATTTTCATGAAACTTGGTGGAAGGGTGTAGCATGGGCCAAGGAAGAACCCATTAAATTTTGGAGCAGATCCGGATCCGACTCACGAACAAGCAATAATAGCACAAACCTTGGCAGAGGTCTGCGCTCTCCGAGTGCCCTTCTAGTTAACTATAATTTCATGTGTTACAGTAAGGAAGAAATCTTTTGCCTGGGTAAAAGTAATGAAAGTTCATTTCATGGGGACTTTAATTACAAACAAAACAGACAGTAACATCTTGGCACAACCGCCCAAGCAGAGCAACTCACTTATAGAAGTCACTTTCAGGGTCACTGTGGCGGAGCTGGAAGGGCTGCCGGGGGGCTTTGCTGTCCAGGGGCAGCAGGTCGTCCGGCATGGCAGGCGGCGTGGGCGGGCGGAGGGGCAGGTTGGCGTCGGCCTCCTCCGGCTTGCTGCCGCCCTCGGAAGACGCCGAGCCCTGACCCTGACCCTGAGCCTGGGCCTGGGCCGCCGCCAACAGGCCGCGGAGTCGGCGGGCGTGCTGGCACAGCTGCACCGTGTGGATGGTGAGGCTGCAGGGCTCCGAGGGGATGTCCAGCATCGTGGTGGGCCGCGGGCGCTGGGCCGACGGCTGGTGCAGGGGGGGGTCCTGCATCTCCACCGAGCGAAACTCGCGCTGGAGCAGGTCGAAGGAGCTGCGGCTGGGAGGAGCCCCCGCCGGGCCGGGGATCTCACCCCAGTATCGCATCATGATGACTGATCAAAGACTCAAGCTTGCGTGGCGTCTGGAATCTGGATATGAGAAAGGAGGAGAGGGAGGAAGAGTGAGCATCACAATCAGTGAAAAATGAAGAGGGTAAATAAAAAGGTGGGTAATCTATGGCCTCCAGTTGGTGATCGTCATAAGGCAAACAACCTAAAATATAAGTAAAAATCAATTATATTTTCCGAATAGCATTTGATTTTGATTTTTTTGAAGTCCCTAACTTAATTTAACTTATAGCATTTTGATGCTTCTCCCTATGACACTGAATTTATCTCATAAAAATGCATACTAGCATAAAGAGATGGGTATGCTCTATTCGGCAAATAAAAAGGGTGGGTAAATTAGTAAACTGAAATTTAATACTTCCTTGCATATCGGCAAACATATATATGTCGTAGGAAGATGCTTAAGACCTTTCCCGAATCGTTAGGGTCTCCTGGTCAATTCGGCATACAGCTGATCCACCGAGCAACACCTTTTTCCAATAAAATATCAACTTAGTGGTTCGCACTCGCTACCGCAATTAGAGGTGTAACCTGGGTGTAACGTTATTATGGTGGAAGAAGATTGTAGGACTAGCAGGCAAACCAACTTTAACAGTTGAAATTTTATTGAAATAAGTGATGTCTGGTATACTGGATGTGTGCCGAATTGAAGAGTGGATTGTATTCATCCGTAAAAGGTCTTAAGTCATGCTCTACCGGGTACGTCTGTTTGCCGAATAGCAAGGCCACACAGATTGTCAGATTTATGAGTGGAGTTTGGCATTTGCTCTCCAGACAACGCAATGTTATCAGGGCTAGGTAGCAGCACACAACACTCATTCATACGGAAGCAAGAGTGGCTAAGCTACAAAGCAGCTAAAGCACGTAGCAGTATGTTGACATTATGTCAGATAAAATGTACAAAAATGACTCCATGAAGGCATAATAGTAACTCACATCACTGCAGAGATGGGTAAAATGTTTTGCTGGTCGTGAGACCGTTGCACAGGAGCGAAGCTTTCTCTGTCCGTGTTGTCAAAAACGTCGGGTAAACAGCTAGACAATGTACTTTAGTTCCGCAACAAAGAAATTATCTGAAAGGGATACATTTATACATTTGATTGTCATACGGGACGGTTTACTTATCATAACGCTTAAATACAATTTCTTTGTTAGATACATTTATTATCAATCATTTTGTGTGTTTTAAAGACCCATTATTCGAAATCTGGTGGCGCAGAAGAGCCGGGCACATTTTACAGTCGCACCAAATAAACATGGCGGCCCCCTCGCAGTCAGAACAGTGTGACAGAAATGCAGATGAAGAAATTGACTCTGCCATGGAAACGGACGACGGCTTGACTAACGAGAACGGCGGCGAAGCTGAGAAGAAAGACGAGGCCGAAAACGGACACGAAGCAGAGGACCCCTTTAAGAAACCGGCTCTTTTCGCTGCGCCTTCCCTCGCCAGCAAGCGCGGTCCCGCGCCGTCAAAACCAGCAGCCGTCGCCGAACCAAGCAGCGAGAAAGAAAAACACAACGCAGACGTAGACACCGCCAGCACCAGCGACGCGCCTCCAGGTCCTGAAAATGAAAACAAAACCCCCGAAAAAGGCCAGGAAAAAGACGGCGAACAAGGCGACAAGGAAAAGGCCGTGGCTCCTGTCAAGACTAGTAAGCAAGAAGCCAGACCCAAGGTGCTTCCAGCCAAGGGGCCACCGGCTGGGAAATTCCCCCCTCTCCCGTACACAGAGCCTCCGTGGGGAGGGACGGCAGCAGATATCCCCTATGCTCTTGAAATCCTCAAGAACGGCGCCATAGTGGATACGGTGCCCCTCACGCACAGAAGTTACTTCGTGGTTGGACGTTTACCTGTGTGCGATGTGTCCCTGGAGCATCCCTCCATCTCCAGGTACCATGCGATCATACAGTACCGCGGGCAGCCCGGGGGGGAGGAGGAGGAGTCGGTCGGAGAGGAAAAGGGGTTTTACGTCCACGACTTGGGCAGCACACACGGTACCGTTGTGAATAAGAACAAGATTCCCCCGAAGACCTACATCAGGCTTCGTGTTGGCCACGTACTGAAGTTTGGTGGGAGCACCAGGCTTTTTATCCTGCAGGTAAAGCATGCTGTGAACCCAGATTTTGTCTTGATATGATTTCACTGGATGACACACACCTGACATTAAAATGCATATCTAGGTTGCACATTGAAATCAGCTGTCTCTTTCCCTCACCAAAATACAGATTGCCACACACACCATCCATCCCATCCTCTTTAAGTGACAGTAAACACTTGATCTTGCTTGTTTCCCATCTACAAATATCTTGACAATCCATTTCGACAAGCATGTTTGATTTGCATGTATTTCCTGGTTGGATCCATTTCTGTAGTTGCTATATGTGGATTCGGGATATGTTGTATTCACACTTTAATGATAATGTGGCCAAAAGTGTCTCTGACCACCTTCAGAGGTAGTTTGGGTGATCAGATCTTTGTCTTTAGCTGTATTTTATGTGTTTTTGTTCCATCCAATTACAATATGATCACCCAAGACGCAAGTTACTGCTAGGTGTAAAGGTGGTCTATGAAAAGCAGAAATCCCCATTAATATTCCTGAGCACCTCTCCAATATAGACCGAATCTGTATCTTTACTGTCTTCCCGCAGGGTCCGGAATTTGACGAGGAAGAGGAGTCCGAACTAACGGTGACAGAGCTGAGGGAGCGTGCCCGCAAACAGAGGGCGGAGCTGGAGAAGAGGATGATGGGAGAAGGCTCCGACGACGACGACAACGACAACGACAACGATGAGGGGAAGGAGGAGAAAGACGGTGAAGGCGGAAGCGACAAGGGCCGGGGGAAAACAGCAAAGGAAGATTCAGGCTGTTCTTGGGGAATGGGTAAGCTTTCCTGCAAAGAATGGGAACAGTCCAGCCTATATTCGGATGATTGAGAGATTGAGAACAGGCAAAGACCAATAATATATAGACTATAACTGAGACTTTCACATGTTATCATCTCAAAAAGTTGCCAGCCACTGTGGCAGGTGACCCGTATTGATTTATCCACGGATTAAGCCGTGTCATCTGTGTCGACATGTGGCCGCCTTATCTTCCTGTTTGAGCTGGAATCGACTCCTCCGTAGGCAAGTAACTTGAGACGCAAAGTAATCCCCCCGGTTCTCTCTATTCCCGTCTCTCCATATGTCTCCGCAAATCCGCCCTATAGCCGAGGAGGCGGTCCCGGAGGAGGACGAGAACGAGGAAAACCCATTCGCCACGGAGTTCCATGAAGATCAGGAGGCCGCCTACCTGAAAGACCCCAAGAAGGCGTTGCAGGGCTTCTACGACAGAGAAGGTGAGCGCTCCTGCTGTCAATCCATGGCAAGAAGAACTCAATTAGATAGGTCTAAGGATATGCATACTTTCTGTGTGCTTATATAGAATGATTCTGGTCTGGCTGTGTGGTTAGTAATGGTTTGGAAAAGTTTTGCTGGCTAATAACATTGAAATAAATGAGTAAAACTGTATTGGTGAGATGGAGATTATGGAGAAATGGATTTGTTTCTTTCCCTTATTGTCCATGACTTTGTGTCTTTTATCCCAGGGGAGGAGCTGGAGTTTGAGTATGAAGACAAAAACCATGGCACCTGGCTCTGCAGAATAAAGTAAGCGGAAGTGTATGGACATGATATAGAGTTCTGGTCGAATAATCAGATTCTACGCTATTACTTTTTTGGCTAAGCAGAACTTATGTGAGCAAACTGATGTGTTTGCATCCAGCGATTGATGTCCGTCTTCCTTTTCTAGGCTGCCAGTGGACGATGCCTTGGGCAGGCAGCTGGTTGCCGAGGTGACTCACACAGGGAAGAAGAAAGAAGCCGCCGTCCAGTGCTGTTTGGAGGCGTGCCGCATCCTGGAGGCCAGAGGGCTGCTGCGCCAGGAAGCAGGTGGGAATGTCTGATAGCGGGAAAGGTTTGGACATGGTTGTAGCTTTTTCTGAGGATTGGCAATTATCTACACCGTATTTTCAGAAGCGCAATAAAAGCTTTACCCACTTAACAATCCCCCACTACCACCTCCAGTGTCCCGCAAGCGCAAGAAGAAGAACTGGGAAGACGAGGACTACTACGACAGCGACGACGACACCTTCCTGGACCGGACCGGCGCCGTGGAGAGGAAGAGGCAGGAGCGCATGAAGAAGGCGGGCAAGATCGAGGAGCGGCCTGACACCTACGAATCGCTGGTAATAATCTACTGCCCCTGGTTTGACCCAGGTCTGGTTTGACCCAGGTCTCAACCCTGATCCTGACCAGTGTCGTTTTGTGGGATTGACTTACCTGGTTCGATCTTGTCACACTGATTATCAACCTTGTGTATTTCCCGGGTCACTAGATGGGCAGCTAAATTTAAGTGTCCTCCTAAGGGTGATGCGAATTAATCTTTTGTACTTCTTGGTGGTAGTAGGCTAAAACCTTAATTGTTGTGGTATGCTATAGTGAGAAGCAGAACTTTGTGTTGCATCACTTATGTGTTTTTCAATAAGGTGGCCAAACTGGCAGAGGTGGAGAAGGAGCTGGCAGAGATTCAGAAAAAGCTCAGCGCTGGTGGGAGAGGTGAGTCAAGATAAGCTGTGTGTTCACTGTTTGGTGGCCTTATGTCTCGCTATCTCTAAATAGTCCCATCTCCGTCCAGTGTATGTGCCCTTGTGTCACTGTATAGCCTATATATATCAGACCTTTCTGCTCGTTCCTCCCTCTCAGACAGCTCCGGTTCTTCCACCGAGGACCCCCTGGACGCCTTCATGAGTGCGGTGCGAAGCGAGGCGGCGATGGACGGCGTGGAGCGCAGGAAGCTCCACGTGCACATGGCCGACCTGCGCAAAGAGGCCCAGCGGCTACGCAAACTGGTCGAGCTCACGCGGCCCGCCCAGATGCCCTCGCTGCAGCCAGGGTGAGACACGACGCTGCGTTCAGGGGTCCCACAGGTTTAGGAATTTCGTAGAAATCGTAGAGAGCTGTATTTTAAGGAAAGTCTGAGAATTTCGTAAATTCCCTGAAGGCACAAAATGTCAGGGAATTTTACAAATGGGTCATTTTGAGGGAATCTACCAAAATGTATTTTACAGCTTCACACATCCCTTGCATTTGATAGATATTGAGAGTTTTGTACAACAAGGCCAAGGAGCATATAATGTAGGATTGAAAACACTGGTTTATGTGAACCTTCAGGTCTGCTCACAAAGAATCTCTGTAGGCTGCCAGATATAAAGCGTTGCACAACTTTTGTTTCAGAGGAAATTCAGTCACTGAAACGGTGACTAAGCATCGGCCAGTCCCACGTAGCCCTGCAGTAGAAATCAGGTTATTTATACCTGTGCATTTCTGTGCTGAGAAACGTCATTTACCTCAAAAGCAGAAATGTACAGTCTTAATGCTCCACCATTGTCATGGAAAGTTATGGAAATGTCTGTGATAATCTCTAAGAAGTGTCAAGCTAACAGTCCTGGCAAATATTTAATAGGGTTGTAATTTTGAAACACCCCTCACCTATTGAAGAAAATGATATTGTTACAAATAAATGTTTTGATATATAGGGGTAGCAATGTGATAAATTCCATTTTACAAGTGTAACCTTATTGATATTCTGATTTGTGTTGGTCTGATAGTGGCGCCTCAGACCCACAGAAGCCTAAGAAGGCCTTACCATTGTTTGGAGCCATGAAGGGAGGGAGCAAGTTTAAGCTGAAGACTGGTACTATTGGGGTAAGTGCTGTTGATAGCTGAGTGGAGGATCTAGTACTATTATTCTTCTAATTTTCATGTCTGCCATCTGACACTTTTATTCCTCTGTTTTGCATTTTTAATCTCATTACCTTTTCATCTCTTTTGCCCTCACTCATTTTTCCTCTGTCATTGATGCTATTCCTCTGTCTCTTCTAGAAGTTGCCCCCTAAGCGCCCCAACTTGCCCGCAGAGCTCTTCAACATGAAAGCGCTTCCACCAGGTGGAGAGGAAGAAGAGGATGAGGAGGAAGAAGAAGAAGAGGAGGAGGAGGCAGCAGGGAAAAATGAGGATGATAATAATAAAGAGTGTGCAAGTGTTGCTGACTCTAATGCTGAGCCTCTGGAGTCCAGTTCATCCATATCCCAAGAGAGCGGCCCCTCAAGGCGGCAGAGAGAGCAACCAGCACAGTCCCACGAGTCCAAAGGTTAGATTCCATAAGAATCATTAAACCATTGTAAGGTTTCTCCAGTCGGCAATAATAAGGAAACAAAAGTAAAACAATGGTAAAATATGCATTATGCATGGTTTATTAGTAGATTATTTCTACATGTATTAATCTATTCAATTATTCAGTTTCTTAAAACACCACTGGGTGGCAGTAGTTCTGTAATACAAACCTCATAGTGTTGGCTATGTATGCTTCCTGCCTGCCTTCTTTCAACAGGCTTATTTAGAGGAAAAATGTGCCCAAGTAGAGATCAAATATAGGTCATATTTTTCAAAACTATGTATTAACAAAATGTGTAGCAAGGTTTTAGAATTGGATGTGGTTTCCTCATTTCCTCATATTGTCAAAATCATTAGAGGAGTAATCTAACTTAAGATTAACCTTGCCCCACTTGGCTTGGAAACACCTTGTGGAACTGCAGGCTGTAATAACTTACTCATGGAAAATTTGTGCATATCCCTGATTTCAGTCCCTCAAGGTGTTGACATTTGTCTGATTTCTCATCAGGGCAAAGTCACAAACAGAGGAGGGACGAGGAGTCTGCTGCAGCAGCGGACCAGGCGCCTCACCGCAGTGCCAAGAAGGCCCCGGCCCCAACAAGTGCAGGTGGGTGCCGTGTCTGTGGCTGTGTTACTGTTTCGTGAGTCTGGGTTGTTTTGCGTCAGCGGTACCGACGCACAAGCTCTTAACGCCCCTACGTCTCTGCAGAGCCCAAAGCGGAAGGAGAGGAAGAGCCAGTGGCCGAGCCCAGTCCCAAGAGGAGCGGCAAAAAGAAAGCTATCGGCCCTAGCAGGGTAGGCCCTCGTAAACGACAGTGAACGTGTCATTTTGCCATACAGAAAAATATGCGTAATGTATTGCAGCTGCATATAAGTTTATAACTTTTCCCACAGCCGCCAGTGCCGCTCTCAGGACAGTATCCAGAAGACGACCCTGATTATTGTGTCTGGGTGCCTCCTTCAGGTAAAACAACCCTATTGATTTTAAATACTTGCACTAAATGTATTACTATGGATCCAAGACCGACCTAATGACCATTTGATCATGTCCTCAGGCTGCGTTCAAGCCTAAATAACAAGCAAAGTAAACTCAATCCCCCTTGGTTTTTGTTCTGATAAGCAGGACGTAAGCTCTTTCTCCAAAACCTAAGACCTTTTGTCTGAAGGAGCTTGTAAATAAGGGCATTTTTGTAATCCAAATATGGGTCAGAGATTGCAGGACATTCACAGCAGGATCACTAGTTTATATTAAGTATGAAGTTCCATTCTCCAGAGTGGCTTTGCTAGATGGGAGACTGGTGTCCCAGTGCAGAAGTAGGTACTGGAAAGGAAACGATGTTATCCTCATACATCCAGTTTCATTGGACGCTGTCCCACATTAAAGAACCCATTTCTCGTCTCTGTCTTGACGAGGACACATTGACACACGATGAGGCTGCATGTTGCCGGCCTACTGGGCAAAGGAACTAAGGAAAAAAGCAAATGGAGAGAGAGGAAGTTAACAGGCTTTCACGGTCCATTTGTGCAATGGGAGTTGTATTTTCATCGTTCGCCAAGGAATGCAGATCAAAGTCACTTAAAAATGATAAGATAAGCCTGAGTAAAATCAACTTTGAAACAACTGCCAAATGCAGCTTGGATTCAGGGCCAAAGCTCCTGTGTCTGTTTGGGACTGTGATTGGTTGTGCTGACTAGGTTTGCATGCAAGACTGGTGAAGGAACAGTATGTTATTGGCTCCATTGGGGAAATTCAGTAGTGTGACATTTCAAGTATCTTAGAATAGTCCTACCCTTTTATTTAGTGTTGCATATGATGTTCTTTGCTTTCTGTGAACATGACATCGTAAGTATGAATTCATTTGATGCCAAAACCTGCTCTTCGTCATTCATAGGTCAGACCGGAGATGGCCGCACCCACCTCAATGACAAGTATGGCTACTGAGGGAAGACATGACGGAGAACTTTCTCCTTTCTACCACCTTTTACACTGCAGATAAACACCTGCAGCAACACAGAGCCTTCAGTCTCCTTAGCACTGCCCACTTCCCTCCAAACACCCTCAGCCTGCTCCACTTCTGTGCCAGGCTGATCTACTGTTGACCGACGTGATAAAGAACCACCTCAAGACTTTATGATACTTAGCTTAGAAGAGCTTGAGAGAAACTGTGATAGACCGAAGATGGACCAAAAAAAAATGTCACGACTTCTCATTGTCGACTTCGAGGGGACTCGGGAGAAGGACGGAGCGGAGATAACGAGGATGCACCTTTTCGTTTATCCTCTGTCCCTTCAGCTGTTAAGACGCATTTGCATTCTCAAACTGTGCGATAAACAAAAGCACACCACTCCAATTCACATTAGCTCAAATTGGCAGGGGCGAGGAATAGCCCCCCCTCAGTGCAGACACTGGGCAAGCGGCCCGCTTGGCACTTTTCACCCCTGGAAATAATAGGAACGGGTAGCACTTGAATTTTGTCCTTTATTTGAATTGGCCGTCTTATATATCATCCAAGCAGAAAATAGAGGAGGACTGAGCAGAAGTGTTAACTGATCTCGATTCAGCTTTCTGGTCTTTTGGCTGCTCCCCTTGCAGTTAAATCCACCTGACATCCAATCTGTATCCCTCCCCTACTTGGCTTCAGTCGATTGCCGGCATAACCTTTTTTTTTTTTCTCCTTTTTTTCAAAGGAGAGTGTGTAGCACAGAGAGAGAGAAAGAGGGAGAGCATTGAAGCAGCTTTTCTGACCATCTGGACACTTGGATGGCTTACTGGATGAAACGCAAGCTGATAATGACTCAAGCTAAGTGTAGTGTGTGTGTGTGTGTGTGTGTGCCTGTGTACACGTACACACACACACACGTCCGTCCCTCTCAAAGTTCTCTTTTTAACAAGATTGTCTTTATGAGTGACTCAGCTATTGGTGTGCGTGTGCGTTTGCCTAGAGCAGGATTCCTCTGTGTCTGTAATCCCACACAGTGCTGTTGTTCCATTGGTTTCCTGCCATGCTCTTTCCACCCTCTCTTCTCTTGTCCTTTCTCCCTCTGACTTTGAGGGAGAAGAGATGTAAACCTATCAAAAAATGATGTATTTTGTTACATATTTGTATAATAAAGATGTCTGTACATAGGCTTTGGGGTCGTTTCCAGTTTTGGGAGTTTATTCTAAGCCGTTTACTTCTCACTGACCCCAGTTTTACTTAAACTTAACAACACTGCATCGCTTATATCACCCTCTTCCACTGCTGGGTCCTCTTCACTCTCAGGCCAGTTTTGACGTCAGAGCTTCTTTCCCCCTCTCCCAAGCTCACGCACACACACAAAGAGCATTTCTCAGGGAATGATCTGGCACAAAGAAGCTTGCGGGCTTGGCTGTAGATCTTTGGTGCGATGTTCTGCACCGTGACCTAGTAAATCGGGGATGGAAACAAACCGGTCTTCTCTGCCTGTGCCCATGAGATGTTATAAGCAAGTCCTGTGTCAACGCCACCAGGCAGATTCTTCACACACACACACACACTCAGATGATGTTCCAGTGATATATCTTACAAGCTCAAGGGCCTGTTTCCGAGATAGAGATACTTTTTTTTTTCCTCCAATGTGGATCATGTTAGTCTAAGCTTGTCCAGGTACCTGGCTACCTAGTGACCCGGGTAAATCTGGTCTAAAACACACACTTTTTCATTATCAACTTCCACACCCAAAGAGCTTGATGGGCTTGATCTCCGGGAACATTTGTCATTGTCCTTAAAATTGTTTTTAGTGTTTTACCACTTACTGTAACACATCTGTAATCAACAGGATGTCTAGCATTAAAGATTGTTTTTCATCTAAACCACCAATCAGTTATATTTAGACTTTTGACAGCAAGCAAGCAAGATGTGGGATTTAAGAGCTGCTTGAGCAACACATTCTGTGGGAAACCATGCCCACATTTTCAAATGCATGGTCGGTAAACATTTAGCTGCAAGGAGAGTAAAAACATGGCAACAATATGAAATGTCACAAGATATATGGGAGATGGATACAAATGAAAAACACCTCCTAAACAAGAGGCCACAGGGCATTTATTGGTTCATTTTATGCAACAAGGGACGAAGACGTGTCACAATGTTACATTCACTTCAGCGAATCGTAGTTACAGTGGTGACATTGTGTTTAATCAACACAATCAACAAGGGATACATTCATATGCACTAGTAGGTCATCGTGTTATTTGAGCAAAATTGTTCTCTCAGTGTCTGTACTGTACTCCCATTATCTCTGTCCAATTTCAAAAGCCTAGTATTACCTCAAGTTACATTCAGTACAACAGGAATGTCATGTCAAGGCATTAAGAGATTTTTTAGAAAACACTGGGCTGTCTTAGATATACCAGTGGCCCTCGTCTACCTAGAAAGTAATGAGGTACAATATTGGAAAAAATGGCACACTACATGTAGGCTATGCATAACAAAGCACCAATTAGACTTGCCAAATTTCGTGCAGCGAACTATTCTCATACTTCCTTATTTATACATACCTCTTTCTGCAAAACAGTGGAATTCATGCAGGGAAAGAGGACACAAGTACTTGACTTTGACCCGGACTAGAAGTCACAAATTCATTAATAAGGGTACATCATCAAAGGTCAAAGGTTGACTATTCAACTACAGTCATACATTTTGTTATAGCTCATCATGACCTGCATATTGAAATAAGACATCCAACAAAGTAGTTCTTCAGACAGGCAAGATCTACATTATACAAATGTGACCACTGTCTATTCATTTTATCAATGGCAAGATGTCAGGTGACTCGTCTTGCCACGTTTAGTATACAAAGTTACCAAGAAACTTACAAGGTGTCCAGAAATCACAACAAAGGAAGAAACCTTGGAACCTTTTGATTGTCTTACATGCATTTCCCTTGAAATTGTCCAACCCAAAACTAAATTCAAGTTGTCCATTTCAAAATGGCTGCCTTGTCCCTTTGTACCATCTCTGGTCCACAGTCCATATTCGTTT
Organism: Centroberyx affinis; assembly: GCF_046629955.1. Taxonomy (NCBI): domain Eukaryota; kingdom Metazoa; phylum Chordata; class Actinopteri; order Beryciformes; family Berycidae; genus Centroberyx; species Centroberyx affinis. The sequence goes on along the minus strand of NW_027281017.1, from coordinate 53,100 downwards.
CTCGATCATTCCTACTCCACTCACAGGGTGTTCTGAGAGACAGCTGTACATATGCAATACCTGAAGTATCCTTAAAAACTCGTTGCCTGATACCGTGGTTTAGGCCATGTTATTCTCAAAGTGTTCCTGTTGATTCCGCATGGAGAGCAATGATCAAAGTGACAGCGTTACAGAGTGGGATTACCTGAGTGTGCAATAGTTCGACCATCAAACATCGTCAAATGTCTTTCCTAGCGGTCAGTCTCATTAACAGTCACTTCCTCGGTCTCGCTGCAGAAGCCGCGGCAAGCAGCGGCCCGGGAATGAGCGGGGGTGGGGGAAGAGGAACGCCTGGCGAGTTTCTTACGAACAGGGAGGATCCTCGGACGGGGTCAAGGGGCTGCACGGGGGCGCCGTGCTCAAGGACCGGAAGGCGAAGATGGAGGGATCATAGGTGTACCTGGGCGGAGGACGAGTGCCGGTCAGATTCTGAGGACAGAGAGAGAGAGAAGAGGTCATGGTGAGTGAGAGACTAGTCAAGAGTGGGTGTCTGGGTCAGTCCAGCTTTTGAGCTTTATTGGACGGGAACGGCAGGTGGGCCAAAGGCTAAGGATTACTTGGTGTCTCAGAGTTATGGCATTATTGGTCAGGTACAGGTCAGCACCACTTAACTACTGGTCTAAACCAAGTTAGCAACGGCCCTGAAACTTAAGAATGCACTTTTTTGTCGATAGTACAGTATAAAGTTGTGGTTGGGTCATAAGAGTGTGAGAAAAGTGGCTGAAAACCAAACTAGCAGGCCATAAAGTATACAGTGTGTGTGTGGGAGAGGGGGGAGTGACTGTCTCATTAAAAAATGTTCACTGTGACTTTTCATTCATGGTACAGGTTCGGTGACATAAATGCTTTTCCACTCGCAGGGCCGGCCCCCTCTGGGCAGAAGCTCGCTCTTTGCGGCTCTGTAAGCCCTCCGTCTAAAATTAGCCCTGGTCATTTTCCTCCCAACAGGAAACGACAGGAAATGGCTTTGTGTGATTTGGCAGTGAGGCAGCACTTTCTCCAGACCCCGCTGAGGGGGAGCAGAGCTTGTGGGAAGGTGGGCTGAGAGAGATCGGGGCCTAGAGATAGATGGGCGCACTGTAATCAGGAACTGACCCCATGAGTCTGAGGGCAAACTAGTAGTGTGCGTGTATGTGTGTGTGCGTGCGTGCATGCGTGCAGGCAACAGCTGTTGATTTTCAGTGTCATCCATGACAAGTTCCTCTTTCAACCAGCTCTCCACATCCATCTCAGTACAAACGGCGTCACTGTAACTGACTTCCACTGCAGCGGTGCGATACGCCACTGTTATGAAACGCTTGCCACTGGTACTGGAAAAGTACCTTGTGACATCAATGCATATGAAATAAGGCACCATTAACTCTGAAAATGAGGCTACAGGTGTTGCTATGACTTCAGCCAACATCTTAAGGGATTCAACACTGACAACTGAGCCACTGTAGCATGGCAACAATTCCCAGTACCACTTAGAGGTGTTTCACAAACCCAGACATTTACAAACATCGATGTAAACAGGCAAAAAGTTTCTTTTTGGCTTCTGAACAAGTGGAAAAACAAATTATAGTGCAAGGATGAGTTAAACTTTTATAGATGTGGCTGTGTTAAGATGTTCTCCATATGGTAGCTGTAAGTCAGTGCAACTGCGGGGGAGAGTCATACCTACAGATGGATGCCTATCCACATTGGCATTCCCAATAGAGTTGTTCTGCGTTCTCATCAGCAGAATGACATTTAAGGCCCAAAAGGGTCAAGCAAAGTTCAAGTCCTTCAGTTGCTGCAGACTTTTTAACAACAATAACATCAAAAGGAGAGGTTGAAAGGCAGAGGGAGAAATGTTTAAGAGGAAAACCGCCAGTTGCATTCCTGTTCTACTTCACCTGGAGCTGAACCGGTTTGACAAAAATGCCTCTGTTTCAATGGAAGTTTAGGATTGTTATAAGTTTGCCCTGTTGGTCACCAATCAAGCCTCTGGACATTCAAAAAGTTTCCACAGTGCGTTTCTGTTTTGGAGAAATTGGCACCAACCTCCTGTTAACATCTGTCAGCGAGGCTAATACAAAAAAAAACTCTCATCACATGCAAGCCATGCAATTTATTTAAACAAGCTGTCATAATGGTAAGAGCAGTTTCAAAGGACTTTTATGTAAGTATGAGAAACACTGGCACATGTAAGGATATGCTTCTCAAATCCTATTCGTTTTCTAATTTCTCCTTTCACTTCGTTTTTCCCTTCCACTCTTTCCATATTTCAACTTTCTCCTTCGTCTCAATCAATCTTGCCCTCCCTCTCCGCCTCTTCTTTACGGTGGCTGAAACCAGATGCCATCACTCTTGCCTGCTACAGCCTGGGAAGCTCTCACCACCCCACTCTCCTGTTCACCTCCAACCCCTAGAGGGGGAGGCGTTCAGCAGCAGCGGCCAAGGCTGTGTTTTCCTACTGCCTCCACATGCCCCCCCCCCCCCTTCTCCAGCCACCCCCAAACATACACACACACTACCACCACCACCACCACCACCGACCTCCACAACCCCATAACAACTCCCATGCTTGAATCCAGCCTCCTCTAAGACAGGCCCCATTTACCCCCGTCCAGCTCCAGTGTCTCTTCTGGACCCACGCCAGGAAACTGAGGGTTGAAAGATAAAAGGGGAAAGAGAAACAGACATGGGGAGGTAGGGAAGGGAGAAGGGAGAGGGAGAGAAAGCGGCAGAGAAAAGAGGCAAGACAGAGAGAGAGAGACGAGGTGGATCGGAGTACTGAGTGGCATACAAAGAGTCAACAGGCCCCCCAAATGGCTAATCAATCCAAAGACCTACTGCGTACAGACTACTAGAAAATGTCTGGACTGGAACATACCCAATACCAAAAGACGTCACTGACGGGGACAACAACACCACCGACAAGACTGGCGAGAAGAGGAGATAATGAGCAATATCTGTGTATCAGTGGAGCTAAACAGATAGCAGCCGGCCGGGCTATAAATGGAAAATGACTTCATCCCTGGAAATACACCACAAGGGAACCGCACAACACTCCACCTCCTCTTCCTCCTCCTCTGCTCATCGCCACTCACTTCTCTTCCTCGGCCGCTCTGAACGATTAGCCCCAGCTTTAACACATTTGCGTGGCTCAGACATATAGCTAGAGCTGAGTATGTAGAGGATTGGAGAAACCTAGATGTAGCCGTTACTGTCTGTGTGTGTGTCTGTGTGCGTGCGTGCGTGCGTGTGTGTACATAAACAAGTGCGTGATACTGCTTCAATTGACACTAGCCCACACAACGTGATAATAACGTCACTTTTCTCACCACACTGTGCATCCTTCTGGAGTGCCCCGCGTTGTGCCAAGATGCCCAGGCTGGTTCCAGTCGACTCTAGTTCTCCAGCATGCTTCCCTTACCCACTACAAACAAAATCTAACAGCCCATACGCAGTTACAGTACTGAGCCGGTGGATCATTTCAGCAAAAATAAGTTATGTTTGGAAACCATATAATGAATGATCCCAACGCAGCTACGCACACTCCTAAGAACACTAATAAGACACCTAGAAAAGCTAGTTCATCAAGTCAGTGATTGAAAGAGATCAAACTTAAGAACCACCCAAAAACCACAATATTTTCTTGTTCCTCTGTCTTGGGCGTCCCTGCAGTAAACTAGCATTTACTTTGGTGCTATATGCAAATAGAAATCTGACACAAGCATCAGATTTTGAGACGTCTCAAGCATGGCTCTGTCACTAGTAGGGCATGGGAACAAACGCTGTTGCCAGATGCTGTCCCAGCATGCAGTTGGAGGGACATCAAGGTGTTGGCGACAAAGACAGACTGGGCTGTTCACGGGGGCCGAGCAACCTTGCAACCTTATCACTGCTGTAATGGACACCCTGATCTGGACTGCCTATTATGGTTCTGCATAAAAGGAGAGGCACTGTGTGTGTGTGTGTGTGTGTGCGTGTGTGCATGTGTGTTTAAATTATTACCACTTGCATAAACAACTGATGTTCATTAGAGCCATTTCAGCTGGCTTTTATATCAAATTGCGCACATGCATCAGGACAAAATGCTACAATGTTTTCTTGAGTTACTGTGGGAAAGTGAAACTTGAATAAAAATGAACTCACCCGAATCTTTATACTGCGTGTTTTCCCTCCGCAGTTCTTCTTCAGCAGCATTTTCTGTGAGAAAACAAGGATGTACAATGACAGCTATAAAAAGAGCATACAGTTCCTTTTCCTCAATACAGATAAAAACTTTGCAGTAGCTTTTCTGTCTGTGACACTCCCAAAACTTTGTAAGAGTTGCATACTCATGCATACGCATCTTATCTTGTGCAATATCACCATGAACGTTGCGTAGCGTGTGAAAAAACACAAAAGCACAGTAAAATGTCTTGATAAGGCTTATGTGCATAACTCTCAAGTGAAGGTTGATTCTAACTGAGCATATGAATAAAGAATTTCTGCTGCATGACCAAAAGCATCATACTATCACTAGGTTTTTAAAGCCATAACGGGGCAAGAGCTGAACGTTAATTAACGCTGAATCAGGGCGATCAAGGAAGTGAGGCAAATCCAGCTGTCTCGCTAAACTAAACAATCAGTCAATGAGGCTTATGCAATATCCTGTCTCCCACTCCCCTCCATGTCCACGCAGCTCCGCCGTTCTCATGAACAGTGGGGGTGGAGGGGACCACACAATCACGGAATTGTCTCGGGCCGGAGAGGTAGCTTCTGAGGGGGAAGGGAGCACGGGGAAGAATGGAAACACAAGACTCCTGCTGTTGTGGAGTGGGAGAGTTGGTGTGCACTTGCCCTCATGCTCACCTCCCGCCAAACCCCTATCTCTTTTCTAACAATGGCGGTACAGTCCGCTTTGGGGTGAAAGTTTCTTGAATATCATTAAAATTGAAAACTTTGCGCTTGATGCTTGATTCAGCATCTCCAAAAAAAAAGCTAAAAAAAAAAGAAAAGGTCGTCAAAAATATGAATATTTTCAAAACTGGGTGCGATCATCAATGAAAAATCCAGCTTTAATTTGAGCAACAAGTGCATTTCTTTTCAAGTCCGACATATTTCTGAAACAATCAGCAAAACAGACATCTGCCATGCAAACTGTTGTCCGTCCATGATAATCAGGCCGACAAACAATGGCAGTGCCACATCTGAGCAAGTGGGCAAGGATTAGCATGCATGATGGATTAGCAGAGCCTGAAAGAAAACACCCCGCTGACCCTTTAACCCTATCCTTAAGAATATTATGAGATAAATAAATGTATCGCCCGGGTTGCGGCTCATGCTGGTCGCACATGGGGCACGGTGGCGTTGCGCGCTTGCCAATCACTGTCCTTGGATAGCCCAAGATCGGCGGTTCCCAAAGAGGGGTCCGGGGACCACCGTGGGACCCCGACTGGGTTTTGAGGGGTTCCGCAACAAAATGAGAAATAGTTTAATCTCATTATTATGTCACTCCCTAGAAGTTGGCACGAGGAGAGAATGTGTCAGGATGACGACTTTGATCACAGGTTTCACTCCCCACTGTTGTAATCACCCCACCTACAGTATTGACAATTATATAATTGTCATATCTTATTCATATCTTAGTCATACACTACCAGTCAAAAGTTTGGACACACAACATTTTTCTTTATTTTTACAAAACATCAAAACTATGAAAGAACAAATGGAATTATGCAGTGACCAAAAAAGTGTGAAACAAATTACAACTATCTTATATTTTAGATTCTTTAAAGTAGCCGCCCTTTGCCTTAATGGAAAGGCAAAGGCTTTGGAAAGAAATTCATACATAGGCATCAACTTCACTATTTATATTTGTCTAAGAAACCAATTTCAAGCATTTAAGCATAGGCCTTTAGATCAAAATGGCTTTAAGGGAATGAAAAACAGTACATTAAATCAGGTGTGTCCAAACTTTTGACTGGTAGTGTCTTACAACAAAAATCTTCTCAGATGAGGTTCCATAGGAAATAATCTTTCTAAGTGTGAGTCTGTGGTCCAGAGTGTATCTACTTGGGGGTCCAAAATGTTTGGGAAGTTGGAAGTTGGTAGTTGGAAGAGTAGTGCTCAACTGTGATCTAGGACCCCCCCCGTCCTACTCACATCACAAATAATTCCCCTGGTTTTTACACCTTTACGTTGCAGAGTTTCTCAACGACTCAACATAGTCATCTTTCTGCTTAAACTACAGGACAGCATCTGTGAAAGAAGTTACATGGACACAGTGCAGAAGTTTAGGCAGACTTGGTGACTGGAAGTTGTCCAGCTAAAGGGTTAATGGCAGAGCCGAGCGGTGTCTGCTAGCTACCTCTGTAGGCCCCCTATTGTATTCCCTGCAGCACCTCCCATTCCACTTGACTGAATGTGCATACACTCTCACATCAAGACACACTCACATACAATTGATACAGCAACAAACTCAGACATGAGGATATACGTACAGTATGCAGACACAAAAGACAGGCAGACAGACAGGCACACACACTCTTTTCCTCTTTTTTTTCTTTTGCCCCTCTCATTGCTGCCCGCTGTCTCTCATCATCTGTTCTTTCCCTCTAAAAACCCCATCGACATATGGACCCCTGAAACCTGCAGCTTCTCTCCGCAAACACACACACACCCTTTCCCATCTACGGTGTGGGCCAACAAGTCTATTGGATTTTAATGATCAGCGGACCAGCTTCTCCATGACTCATTAGTGGCTGTCGTTTTTCTGTTGTTTATTTATTTGTTGTTTAATCCTCTCCTTCTGCCTCCACCCCTCCATCGTTTCCCCTCGCTCGCCAGCCTTTGTGAGAAACGAGGGCGGACATCTGCCGTCCGTGCCTCCCTCTCCTTCATCCCTCTCCAGCCAGACCACCGTGGTGGCAAGCGTCCGGCTATGGAGAGGGATGACTGTGTGGGCCTGTGTGAGTGTGCACGTGTGTGTGTGCACGTGTGTGTGTCTGTGTGTGTGTAGGGTAGCTGGGTAGACTGTGGGGACATTATTGTACTTTTGGACCTAATCCCCAGACCAACGTAATTGTTTGCATTGTTCGCCTGGTAGGCTAAGGCCCATCTGCTGCTTGGTACTTTCAACATTTTCAATGAAATACACATATTGTTTTAGCTGAATTATATATTAAATATTTCATTGCTAAAGAAATGTACTTCAACTGATGCTAAAAGGGGGTAATCCACTAAAAGCTAATATTTTTGAGACAAATTGGCTCCCAGTTATCGCTCTCACTTATTTTAGGGTAGAAAATGAATCTGCTCTGCCACCTATTTTACGGTGCATTATGTCCAGTAACTATGAATCCTCTGCTCATTTATTGTTCAACTTACATTACATGATTTATTGATAAGTATTGACTGTGATACCACAGCACTATGGTGTTAACAGGTGGGTTAACACCATAGTGCTGTGGTATCACAGTGTTGTTGTAACATATTAAAATATTTAATTAATGTGTTGACTTGACCAATGTAAATCTGGCTCAAGCTTGTGTGACTTTTACCGTACTACCTAGTGTATGAGCGCACATTTTATTTCCCTTATGCAGGGCTCTATGTCACCTAAAAGTGCATATCGTAATACTCCTAAGCAAGCACTGCACATTGCAAAAAGCAAAAATGAAACAAACCAACGGGTGTGGTATTTCCTATATCGCACAATCACTCATCATGACATGTTGATTAAATGAGTTTTGCAATAAGGCAAACAGTAATAGATTAGAGGAGGCCTCCCTAGTTTCCTATAGCACTGTAGTATCAGTAGGACTACTAACCTGTTGCATTTTCTCCAGGTCAAGACTAGGCCTCCCCGGTTCCCCACCATAGCTGTGCCGATACTTTCGGTAGGGGGCCGCCGACTGGTCAAAGTGGGTCAAAATTATGGGCCGCGCCACTGGCTGCACCACCTGGAGCTGAAAGCGCATGGGGGGCGGCTTGAGGCTGCGTGGCGGGCTGGAGCTGAAGAGCACGGGGCTGGGAGAGGCCGCCAGGCAAGCCCCGGGCTCCACCAGAGGCCTGGCGGAGGCGGCCGGTGACCCGCAGCCGCAGAGGTCCCGCACCTCCTCGTCGCTGGAGGCGCTGCTGTGGTGGTCGCTATGGCGATGGGGAACCGCCGACGCCCACTTCCTGTTGTCGCCGCAGCTGATTCGCTCAAGCTCCTCCTCTGAAGAGTGGCGATCCAGGTTAGCGTCTAGCAGCAGGCGGAGGCGTCGCAAACGAGCCGGGGAGAGGGGACCCTGGTTGTGCTGCTGACTGGTGGCCAAGGGGGTGAGGGCACAATTCCTCCGTCGTTCTAAAGGAGGCGATGAACAGGAAACGTCAAAGGAGAAGTAGGAGAGGTGGTTGCAAAATAAAGTGCAGCTGTTCCTAGCTAACTAAGTGTGTGATTGGCCAATCAAGTGCAGTAGTTGTTTGAAATGCCTAAATGCAAATCATTCAACTGTGAGAACCATAATAAGCAATATGTGATGGAGAAATACGTAACCTATGCAATTACAACAAAGACTGTTGGGTTGGCAGAAGGCACATACCTCTGTCAATCTGTGCAAGCTCCTGGTTCTCACCCTCTGAATCATCACTTTCCCCTCCCTCTCCACTGCCATGGTAAGAAATCTGGAAAAGGATTGAGGTTATAGGTCAGATATGCCATGAGGTAACACCTGTTAAATTAACCTTGACATCCCTCATTGTGGTAAAGAACGCTCCAAAATGAGAGGGCCTTCTCTTTTCACCATATTTCTAAAATAAAATTGGCCTAGAATGGATCATGGAGGGTATTTTAAGTTTCACATTATTTGAGCATTGAATCAATTAAGCAGGAGAATCTCCATTACAAAGTTGCACTAAAAAAAAACGGAAGAACTAAATAACTGGCCTACTGACCCAATTACAACTTCAAGATATATATATAAAAAAAAATATTAACACAGATTAATAAAAAGTACAAATAATCAAAAGCAAAACCTAAATCCTTGCCTTGGTATAAGCCAAAAAAAGATTGATCCAACTGCTAATTTTGAGCTTTGCACAGTTACAATGTGTTCAGTTGGCCACAAAAACAGCCGATACTGAACAAAACAACAACAAGACTCCCACTCTAATGGGAGCAAAAGTATTATTTCATTTTCCTATGACATTTTTATTCTGGATGTTGTGAGGTAATGCTTGCAGTTGCATTACATGCAGTATAGATGCTTTAAGTTAGAAAATGCAGAACTAGTCGACAGTTCAAGGTGCTGGCTAAGCTGAGTGCAGGCTACTTTCTTTTCCCACAACCTGAACCAGACTGTCTCTTTAAAATCAATTCCTCGTCTACAGCAGTAGCAACAATACATAAACCCAACAGACTGCAACGCTAAGAGTTAAGTAATGCGCCTCACACTCAGTAATTACCACTCTGAGGCCTCGCCGAGCAGCTGCCATCTGTGCTTGTGTGTGTGTGTGTGTGTGTGTGCCTACACACATACATACACACATTCATACATACACAGTGTCCTCCCTTCCACTCTCTAATACACACACGCCTCCTCTTCCTTCTGAAGTACTTCAAAAAGAGGGAAAGGGGAGAAAGGAGCCAGGGCCTCAAAGCCTGACAAGGGCAGACGGCATTCAGTTCACATTAAATGTGAATTCCACTGTATAGTTACACAGACTGTGCAGCAACATGTTATGCTGTTGGAGATTTCCTTCCTAAAGGCTGAAATACAAATCAACAGGCAACATTACAGCGTCATATAGCTGCATCTCATCTTAAAAATGTAAAAACAATTTTCACTGTCATCTACCAGACACAATTTTCTTAAAATGATTGAAAAATGGATATTTCCATAGCATCCTATATATGTAGTGGAGGCACTCACAACCACAATTCTGAATTGTTTCAAGCCACAGTAAAAAGACACACACCTATCTATTCTATTGGTACATCAAAAGTGTCCATACAGCATAATAGTGTTATCATTCTACTGGGAATAACTAGGGAATAAATCACCATGCTTCATGCTTTCTCAGTTGGCATATACATGATGGATGTAACAACCAGAATGCTAAATAAGAAACTGATGTTAAGAAAATGGAAACCATTCATAGCCCATATAGTATGATGATCAGGCTGTCCTGATCATCATACTATATGGGCTATGAATGGTTTCCAAAACTTTGGATACAAAGTTTCAAGATATCAGTTAGCATAGCATAACATAATTGGTGCCTGATGTCAGACCACAATTTGTAAAGCCCTCCAGTTTATGATTAGTAGCAAACTACTAGTTTCCACATGAGCTGTCACTGAAAAAATAGTGATGGTAGTGGTAAATAGTGGTGTGACATTGGTCTTTTTTGTTGTACACACGCTTCTAATCAAAATGTGAAACTACAGCCAAATGTTATGCTTATGATTAAAGAAACTACATCAACTGAAGTTATTGTTGCAGCCCATCTCCAAATTTCAGGCAAGACAAATTCACTTTCAGCAGGTTAAACTCATCCAAGTTAAATATTTGGCCGCATACCTCCTACATATCTGGGTGAAGTTATTGTATCATCAACATCACCAGACTATTGACATTGTTATTTGAGATATTCGGGTAAGCCCTAAGTGCAGCGCTGTTCAGTTTCAATGTTATTTGAGTTGTAGGATGGATTCTCAATGAACAGGCCTGAGCCAGTGCTCCCTCCTACCACCATGTTCAAGTTAAACAGTGTCACTTTATAAACTCTGTTGGAAAATTACACCGAAGAATAGTTGTGGGAAGGAAATGTGTCTTGGCAAGTGGCTGGCTCAGGCCTTGAGCTGCACTGTACACTGCAGTAGATTATTGTGGGGCAGAATCCATGAAACAGATGAAATCCCATATAAATTCATTGTTGTAAGAAGAATGAAGAGATGCTGATGGTTCACAAAGTTCACGTCCTAATTATACATAATGTGAAGGTGATGACATGACTTTAGTTTAACATGAGCCATTTGTCTGTATTTATGCTCACTGAGAACAGGACTCTAACATGTTTAAGCATATAACGCTTCAGAGACAGATGGTTCCCCCACATAGTACTCATTGCCTGCGCAACTAGAAGAGCATACAAGCTAACAGTAACTATTTGGCCTTTCCTTGCCCCTGGGGATTGTCTCAGAGGTTGCTGTTGATGGTTCAGAGGAACAACAGATGAAATGTAGGGCATGTGTAACTCACTTGCAGCATAGGCGGTAACAGCTATAACCAAAGTAGCAGACTTGTTAATGTGTTCCAACCTCTGTCACAATATTCTGTAATCCTGTGGCGCAATGATATGACATGTTAAAAAACACACACACAGGCACGCACACACTGTTGAACCACAAACACACAACTGAGTAAGCCACAGTGTTCCAGCGTCTGACTCATCAAACAACCTTCAATTTTCAGTGACTTCTTTTCCTTACTTCACAGGCCCACAGATGCACTATTATCAGTGTAATACTACCCACCAGCTGAATGGCTGGTGCACTATCTGAGGAATTACAACTCATGCAAATAAGGTCCGTGTCATCAGACCATGAAAAATTACACCATGCAAATCTCATCTGGGATTCTAAAACAAAGGTGTGGGTGCATGTACTAGTATTTGAATAGGCTTTGCTCCCACTACAAACTGTTTTAGACCATCAGTCAAGCATGGATTTTCTATGGATTTTTCATGAAGATTTTAATATATATAATTTGCTTTCTCACTGTCATTCAGCATATCTGAATATGTGAGGAAACAGTCTTTCAAACGGCAAGTGCATTCTGTGTGGTGTGAGTCTGTGTGCGAGACAGAGGAAGAGAACTTTGCATTTCTTTTTCAGTGAAGCACAACTGATTTGGTTACTGTTTTAGCAAGGCAACAAACACTAAGCCTGGCAGACAGTCAGCTTCTGGTTTGACAGGATGAGACTATTATGTTTTTATTTTAATTAAAAACAATATTGCAAATAGTAAATCAAATACAGCAATAACGACATTTGTTGGCAATTGCACTGATGGCCAACAATTTACTTGATTTACATGCAGTCTGTATATTAAGTTTAGCAATAACATCAAGTAAACATGAATTGATCTCTTTTAAGAACATGTATTAAAATGTATTCATCAGCTGGTTGTAATATGCTTGATGCATTTGGTGAAAACTTTATTATAAAACAAACCCAAACATTTTTGCTTGCTAGGCTCCTTGTCAATGCCAGTTCTTTATTCTTTTTTCAGCTCTTTAAAGCTGCGGTTAAGCCTGGATTGCACCACTCCAACCTGGATAGGCCTCATACTATAATCCCTGCAGCTAAGCATCGATAGCGCCTTTCCAAAAGTGTCAGTTTCGGATGAATAGTGGTGCAGCTCTAATGCTACTGGCCTGATAAGAAGTAAAAAGTCGATCATGAAAACCTGTAGCTGTGCTGAAGTAGGAGGGGTGCCACACTTTTGACTTGGCCGTACCGTTAGTTGGCAAACACTTACTACTTGTGTACAATCATACAAGTGTTGCATTCCCTACAGCTGAAAAGCTTTGTCCAAGTTTTTCTTCCATCATCTACAACACCCAAAACCCTCTGAAATGGATGTTGTTGAATTTAACATTCATAACACTGAAATGTTTTGAGATTACAAACCAAGGCTTCTTCCAAAATATGAAATGTACCAGTACAATCAAGAGAATGTAGGTTATTTTTTCATCAGCACATTTTTTGTGTTCATTAAGCCTATTTGGTTCCTTCACAAGACTGAAATCCTGGTAAACAAGGTTTTCCACCACCATCTGACCCCATTTCACCTGGCATGGATGGCACCAGTGTTATCGCTTGTGTTGAATGTGAATGAATGTGAACATGTGAGCCAAGGCAAATGGATGAGTGTGTGTGCGTCGGTATGTGTGTGTGTGTCTGCACCAGTCCACAGCATGTGAGCAAAAGCACACTTCCGTGTAGCAGACTCACATGTAGTTCTGAGAAGGGTTAACGTATACCTACATGCAAGTAACAAATTGTAACATCATTGTAAAGGTATAAGAGATAACGCACAATGCACAAATGAGGCGCACAAACTCCAAATCACCTCAGTTGGGTGTCAAATCAGGACCACCCACAGTCACACCCATGCACACACACTTATTAGTCATCAGCATCACATTCACTGAGTGAAAACAACAAACCCCGGTAAAGGAAATGTGCTATGCTGTATACAAAAGTGTGAAAATGGCCTTTAAAAAGCAAAATGACCCCCCGCTTCTGCTTCCATATTAGCACACTAATAATAGGGGAGAGTCTCCTAATTGTCATGTTCTGTCATGTTCTGCCTCTGTCTAATACTTGCTAAGACGAAACGAGATAGCCCAGTGATTATTAGCCACAGCTCTATAGTAGCTTTAAAAGAACAGAGCTCCTCGATTAATTTTTGTGAATATTCAGCAAATCAAGTAAATCATTGGTGTTATAAACCTAAAGTGTTTATAACAGTGTGCTGTGTTTCATCAGGCTCCTCCACTTCTCCAAATAATGAATACCAAAAACATGTTTCAGTTATTCAAAATCTAGGCAAATTGACAAAGCTTTAACATTTTGGGCAGGGGCGAACTGTCGTTAGGCGGAGATTTGGAATAACAAATGATACTAAAAGCATGAGGCATGACAGCAGCATAGGCCTGCAGCAGGTCAAACTGCACCAAACTGGCTGGGAACTCTTCCTGTGTTTCTCTAACCAACCCTTGGTCCAAGTGAGGTGTCTGGAAAGTACAAGAGCCAATAGAAGTACTGTAGAACTTCATTTACAGTGTCTGAACCCATCAGGGAAGGAGGTTTCTCAATGATACAATGCAACACCCAGCCTAATCTTAAACACAGTATGTTTACAGATTTGTGCACAAATCTTGAGGATTATGTTATGCTACACAATACTGACAAAAAAATATCAGATGGCATTTTTTTTTACCTTAAATCTTACAGTTGTGACATTTAAGGTACAGGTCGACACCACTTTTTTTGCATAATTTATAGTTTATTTTTCACTTAATAAAATGTCAAAAAAACGTCAGGGGGAGAAAATTACATGCAAATGCTTATAATTTGGCCAATTTGAATAAAAAGACAAACATGCAACATCCTTTGCAGGCCAGGGGTTTATGACAGCATCAAATACCTAGCTTAGGAAGCTGCACGAAGCACCTTTGTGCAGCCTCTTGCAATTTGGAAATTGCCACAGTCAACATTGTGATTTGACATTGTTTTTAATTAATTTTGCAGCCCTACATCAATATCTATTAAGGAAAGTAATTGCAGACTACCTAATATCATTCAGAGTGATAGGACACACAAGCAAAGTGATGAGATTGCACAAACGAAGTCTAAAAAGCTGCTTTTGTGCAAACATGGAAAGACAGAGACAGTGGTGTGTTTGTGTGTCAAGAACAGTTGAATGAAATCCTTGTCACTCACTTGCATCACTGAGCGGCTTGCTAAGCTGGATCAATGGCAATGTCACAGCGTACACATGGCGCCCAGTTCACACACATATCAGCTTTGCTCTGCCCTTCCACACCGACATGGACACACTCGCTCACACTCAACTCCCCCTCGCATGCAAACACACGGCACAGGGTCAGAGTGGGTTGATTTTCTTTCCCTCGCACTCGAATGGGTCCTCTCCATAGTGTAGTGCAAGTAGTCTTGGTTAGTGTAAGCTCCCAGGAACAGTAATGTAACGGGGCCAAAGAGGCCTAAGCCCTTTGTCAACTACTGCAGTGGTCATTCACCCCTCAGTCTCCCAGTGTGGCCACTGTAGCAGACTTCAGTCAGGTCAGCTATGTATCATCTGAGATAACTGAGGAAAGAGTGATTATGCAAGCAAGCAAGCATTCTTGTGTTGAACAGAACCAACAGTTCTGGCACTATATATCAAGGAACTGGTTTTAGTGGTTAGAGCTAATTATCTAAACAGGGTTCATACCCAGGCCATCAGTGGCTAGATGCTTGGAATACTAGGCTAATCCAACCATGGTTTGCTTAAATTAAGAACAACAAACCTGAATAACCAAACCTCTGAAGTTTCATTTCACTCAAAGGTGCTCCATGTTATCACTACACTACTACAGGTTAAACTAGTTGTTTTTAAGACTAGCACTTTTCCAATCCATCACACAGATGCAGGTAGCCTGACATCAGTTCCTTGGAAGCCTACCCAAGCTATGTTTCCTACCAACTCCAAAACTGGCACAATGGCTATTTACGAAGAGAGCAAAAACACTGGTTTTAAAGTCACGTAGGCTTACCAGTGAAGCCCCGGGGCACAAGAGGTAATAACTGGTATGGAGACATGCAGAAATTGCCAGTTTTTCATTTTTCATACTTCGATTTAATAATCAGGGGGTTTTCTGATGGGATTCCTTTATAAATAGCCAATATATCAATTTCAAACCCAGCAGGCGTAGCGTTCACAGGCTTCCACAGATCTTGTGCATCAGGCTAGGACGCAGGCATACACTTCACTTTCTCATCACACTAACCACTTTGAGCAGAAAAATCCCACCGCTGAGCAGAACACTAAGCAGAAACAAAAGCAGACAATGGAGATGGCACACTTTCCCCAGTATCCTCAGCCAGGCCTTTGAACAGGAGCACTTTGGCACAAAATGGCTGCCATGCGACTATACAGTTGGTTGCCACACAATAGTGTTGTGGATGGAGCGAGTTAGTGACCCATGCAGGATACAATTCACCCTTCTACTCACCAAAAAGGGGCTTTATGCAAACTGAGCAGGCCATAACAATTGTGAAGCACTTACATGGATTCTGCAGCGGAAAATTGCAAGGAGGGTAAAGACTGTAGTTGTCTGAACAATTATGGTCGACAACAATAAGGTTTTACTGAGCTGTTTGTTTTTTTTTTAGTCTAGGTATTCATCCAATGTAATCAAATAAGCGCCATTTAACCCCCCTGCCCAGCACACACACACACACACACACACACCAACCTTAACACCAATCATAGCCACCTGGAAGTCAAACCATTACTCTCTTTAGTTGAAGAACTTTAACTGGAAAGCTTTCACAACCACAGCTATGAATTTGCAGTTCACGCAGTCTATTCCTCTCTTACTTAACTGTGCGTGTGTGTGTGTACACAAGAGCACTCTGACCGATTAATATGGAAACACTGTTGAGATAGGCATCCACACACACAGGCATCCACACACACACACACACACACACACACACACAATCTCACATCCAGAAGGCCTCCATATTCGCCTTCAACGGAAACAACCAAGTTATAATTTGTGAGTGAATCTCTAAGTGTGTGTGTGTGTGTGTGTGTGTGTGTGTGGAAGAGAGAGTTTGTTGACATGCCCCATGTTTGCTGGTGTGTTCGTGTAGCTTTGTGCATCTCCGGTTTCTTCTTGTAAACTCGGGCTAAGTACTGTAAGCTATGGACAGTAAATTCTTTCTAACATGGTAATGAATGGTTTGAGGACTTACAGAGGCAGAGAATACTACCAAAGAACACATACTTGTTGTTGACCATCAAAACAGACAGACTGACAATTTCCACTGAGCAGTTCAGCTGCTCCCATGACTGTATGTGGTCTCTGTCTCCCTGTGTGTGCAGTGTGTGTGTGTGTGAGTGAGAGAGAGGAGAGAGAGAGAGAGAGACAGAGAGAGAGACTACAAATTAACTCACTATACAACCCCATTCATTCAACCAAGGCTATACAGGCAGAGAAATCATGGTGTTACAAACCTGCACAACTGGCCTACAAATGAACAAGTCACAAGACAACAAAAGTAAACCCACACCTTCCACAAACAAGCTTAATTTCTTCTTAGCTGTATTTTTAGTGCAGTATCGGTCTACTGGCAACCAGGACTCGTACCTTAAAATGATATCTAACTGAGCAATATCACATCAAATGCATGTATTCCAATAGTAACTCAATTATTATCACCCAACCAAAACTTACCTTAAGTTGGAAGGGATGTATCTCATTGAGTGAATGTCTTCTTAGCTTCTTTGTCAAGGTCTTCAGCATGTTTTTTTCCTGAATTGCTTATGGCTTATCCCCTACAGTTACGTTGTTGTTGCTGTTTTCTCACGTGACAGTTACTATAAATTCATGAAAAACGTACGACTTTGCACATTAAAAAAAAAAAAAAAAAAAAGGCACACAGGACTTTCACTTAACTGCGAACTGCCAAACAGAAGAAAACAACACTGTGGGCAGCTGCTGACTCAGCTCCAAGTAGGCTAGTATCGACAAAATTGCTATCGAAATTCGTGAAACTGCGTTGACATGGGTTGTTTTTAAAGCCTGTAACGTAGTAAACTTGTTATTTTCGCGTTCATTTGAGTCGACGTGTCGTGAAAAAAGTCGTTTTCTCAGGCGGCTGTAACTGATGGGAGTCTTTTTTTTTTTTTTTTTTACCTCTCTCACTGTAGCCCCGGCTTACTTCCACACCTTAAGACAAAGATGATTTTAAAAAACTAAAAGAATATCAACTTGTTCGCATTCAGACACGCACACACGCACACTCACACACATACACACAACCAAATGCACACAAGCTGCGCGAACACACACGGAGTGCTCCTCTCGCCTGCGCGTCCCGCTCCGTGATTGGCCGTGCCGCGGAGTGATGTCATATATTTTCTCTCGAGGAGGAGGAGGAGGGCTGTGAGTTAAAGACACAATATCTTATCTGTTTACTTCCTCCTGTGATATCAAGACAGTAATTTATGATGTATTAAAAAAGGCACACGGGACTTTGTATTACTAGTTTAGTGCCTGTCTGTGGGAGACAATATGTGATTTGTTGCAGGCCCTACTTGAACTGGAAGCCATAATATCTTTACTTCCACTTATGATATCAAGACTGTGGTGATGCATTAGTAGTTTACTGTACTTGGAAGAAAAACTTGCATTTGATTTGATACCCATTTGTGATGAGGTGAGGTTAAATCCATATTATCTTATCTGTTTACTTCATCCTACACTATAATACACAATCTAATTGAGTATGTATTCGTAGTTGTTTTGGGAAAAACATAAATTTGATTTAGTAAATTAAGCTCTACTTAAGTTAGATTATTAAAGCCATATTATCTTTACTTCCTCCTTTGATATCAAGACTCTAATTAGACTCTATTAGTAGCCTAGTTCAGTGTCTGTCTTTAGCAGGACAAAATACACTTTGATATATTACAGCCTGCTTGTGATGAGATGAAGTTAAAGCCATGTTATCTAATCTGCTAACTTCCTTTTATGATATCAAGACATATCGAAACTTTTTATGTATCAGTGATGGGTTTCAATTGGGTATGGCGAGCTGTGGTTGGCATTGATATTAGTGTGTCTGTATTTCTGAGAAAAACATGGGTTTGATTTCATACATTACGCACGACTAGTGATGAGGTGAAGCATTACTACCACATCACCTCTCACATCTCTTGTAATAAGCATGGGATATGGGTTGAATATGATAATTAAGAAATTACCCTAACGATGGGGCTTATTTTGGCTGTGAAACGGACAAGTGTCGGAGTTGCGTTGGCTTCCATTGGCTTATCTTACACATATTTCTGTTTTTTCCCTCTTCTGCCAAGTCAGGCTAACTATTAGTCTTTTACAATTCCTTCATCTCCCAGCAAGATTCAACCCTGACCATCTCTTGGATCCACTGCAGAGAAAATGTGGTTCTCTTTGGCAGTGGCTGGAAACTCCCAGGGGACCCAGAGGGGTGCCAGGTGGTCTGCCAGCAAAATTAGGAATAGTTTATTATGGCTATAGTTTAATTCACAAGATTTCATCCCAATTAGTGAATGTAATATGATGACTATTCTAATCATAGGTTTCATTCTCAAGCCCTGCTCTATAGAAAATGTAATCATGTGTTATTTTGGGTCGATTTTTGCCGTAATAACCCTACTGTAGTATGAGACAAAGATACAGTAGAACAAAAGGGATTATTCCATTTCTGACAGTAAACACGCTGAATACAGCAGCACCTGTAGCTATTTGAGAAAAGGATGGAAGGCCTTCTCTCGACATAACGTTTTGTTTTTCGCATCCTTCCTTCTCTTGTTGTTCTGCACTATGTGATGCTCCAGTAGCCAACAGCACTCTTAACCTTCCCAACCAGACCTTTTTAAGGAGCCTACAAGGTCATCTGGCCTATGAGGTTATAGCACTCTGGCAGACAGAGAGAGAGAGAGAGAGAGAGAGAGAGAGTGAGAGAGAGATGGAAAGAAGGAGAGCGGGTCAGGTATAATTGGTGTGAGTGGGGCATCCAGTTTCAATGATGTCATTCTCTGCAACTACTGTCTACCGTAACGTAGATGGACAGAAAGTGTAGTTGTGTGTGTGTGTGTATGCGTGACCGTGCATGGGCATGTATATGTTTGCATGTGTGTGTGTGTGAGAGAGTATTGATGTCTTGCACTGTGGCTGCAGTTTGCATCCTCTCCATGCTTTGTACTTTGACTCTGAAACAGCCTCTAATCAGAAACAATTACTATTCATCTGCTAGATTCATGTTTTTTTATTTATTTATTTTTTATTTGGCAACATCTTTGTTGCTCAGCCTCATTGCTGTGGTGTTTCTGCTCTGCTCTTCCCAGAGATCACCTGTCAATCAAACCGTGTGTCCAGTACTGTGACGTCTTCTTCCTTGGATTCTCTGTTGAGGCAGTTTGAGTTTCTCTTTTCTCTGTCTGTTCAGCCATGATGGCTATCACTGCCCTTGCTCACTACCCAGTTCTTCATCTAGTTATTCCAAACAAACCTCTCTTGCTGCTGCTGGAAACATAGAACACATCACTCCCCGTGCATCAGAGGATTTTCCCCTACAAATACCTACCAGACAGGTGTTTAGAAAAGCAAATGCAAAAGCAAAATGGACATTTATTTATATGAAAATGTCACAGATAATCACTCTAACCTTAACTCCAATGCTTGTTTTCCTGCTGCTGACTCTCTTGTATGGTGCACACAAATAGCTCACTATACCTTTAAAGGCTTTGGGCTCACTTGTTTGTGTGTGAGAGGCTTTCTCTCTTAACACCTCCGGTCAGTGACCTGGTAAACTTTCCAAGGAACCTGTGGCTTGGCTCCAGGTCAAGCTCGCTGTGAATCTAATTTGCTGCCGAATATAGCCGCAGGCCATCGTCAACAATACTCAAGCCTGTGTATGTGTGGGCAGGCAATAGTAAAAAAAAAAACAAGCTCAGTACGTCATATTCATGATCATGTATAATTCTTTTTAGATTTTTGAAGAGAGTTTCATGTAATGGATCTCTGAAAGAACAGTTGGCCATTTTGACTTGTGGTCTTGCTGCTTGTTGTGACGTTGCTGGCCACATGAGGGCAGCATCTGTGTTGCTTTGGAGGCAGGAAATAATGAATGAAATAATTACATCTCAGAGTAGATCTGCGATTGCATTGCGCAGTCACAAAACATTGGAGCAGCACTGTTAGGTTTGGCATGTGTGTGTGTGTGTGTGTGTGTGTGCGGAGGAGGGCGAAGCGATACAATTAGTAATGAATTCAAACCACACTGTGACCAGATACTGATCAACATGACCTTGAGTTGGTTGATTGTCATGAGACAAACAAACAAAAATCAATGACATTCTCAGAAAAGCATTCATTTGTTGTTTTTTTTCTTTTCATATGAATGACATCAGACTGCTGCTGGGAATACATGCTGTGAGCTATGAGTGCGTCAGCCTTAAAAAGGCAGGTGAACTCGTCCACAGATAAGAATGTGTATAAAATGGCTATTTCGGCAACGCTCTTGGCTTGTTGCCTCCAACAACAACAGCAAGCTGAGATCCACCATGTACAGAAAGCTGGCCTTCTCCCAAAGCACGCAGCTTTTCCAATGACATTTCCATCGTGATTGCAAGTCTATGAAAAAAACCTTAAAACTGGTTGTACTTATGGTGAAGTTCAAGCAAGAATGCCCACTTTTTACTGATCATGTAGTTTGTTCACCTTTCACCCGGATCTGAATATAACTGTAATATTCACATTAGAGGGGTTTTATTCTTATATATTCAGTTGATCATTCACTGGAAAAGCAGTGTGTTTCTGATGCAGGACTAGATGGTATCAGTCAACCTGAACACAGGGACACTTCAAGGAGCAGGAGTGTGTGTTGGTAGCAGGAGTCTGGTTTGCTCTCTGCTGGTAGTTCACCATATTGCAGGGATCATGTGGCTGAGCAGGTTCTACATGTTCACCTTCAGTATTAGGAGATGTGTGTATAGGGAATATATGGGTGTGAGAGGTGTTTGTTCATTCTTCTGTCAAGCAAAAGAACACAATTCAGTTGTACTAACATTATATAAACTGGACTAGGGTCAGACCAATCCAGAAATGTTTCTCTCTTCCTCATAGCCTTCACTTAAAGGTTAGTCTCTTACACAATTTTGCCTCTGACCAATTCCATGGTTAGTGTGCAAGTAGTAGCAAAGTTCGCAATCATTGCATGATCATTGCATCATCATGATCCCTTTAAAGTGTGAATGGACACCATACCAGTTGTCAGCGATCACAGATTCAGATTCATACATCTTGAAAATAATTCTTAATTCTGTAATGGATGAAAGAGTGTAAAACATTGTTATACTTTTGTTTTAGTTTATGGAAAGTAGTCGTCCAACAGTAAAGTACAGTAAAGTACAGTACAGTGGAAAAAAAAAATACAATAGAAGACAATACAATACAATAAGAACAGAATAAGAGTATAGTAGAGTAGAGTATAATACAATACAGTATAATACAATAAAAGACAATATAATAGAATAAGCTATGATAGAGTACAATACAGTATAATATACAATAAAATTCAATATAGTACAATGCAATACAAATAGAATAGAATTGAATATGATAGAGTACAATAAAGTATAATATACAATCAAATGCAATATAGTACAATACAATACAAATAGAATAGAATAGAATATGAATAAGAAGTAGAGAAGAGTAGAGTAGGGTAAAATAGAGCAGGGTAGAGTGAAATACAATAGAAGACAATACAAAACAGCACTATACAATAATAGAATAATAGAAGAATAGAATACAGTAGAATAGAATAGAGAGAAGTTGTGTGCTCTTGCCTTAACCTTTCCTCGAGTGATGCATAGCGATATGACCGTATATGGAAATTCAATATATTGCAATACAAAAATGTGACAATACATATTGTGGGGCAGAAAAATGAACCATGATATTATTTCCATATTGCTCTGATGTAGTAATCACAAATTAGACAATTTCACATGCTCTCCATCCGAATTATATCATTGTCACTTTGTAATGGCATTTTTACATTGTTGTTTACACTCTAGCAGCCGATGGCATCGCTAGAAAGATTTGCGGCTCAGAAATAAACAGAATTCTGCACAGTCATACTTTGTTGTCACTGAACTTTTATTTATCACATCGTACCGTGGTTGCATCGAATCGTGAACCCCATATCGCGTATCGAATCGTATCGTGAGACAAACCTAATCGTCCCGTCCCTAGTGATGCATCATCGTGTGATTCCTACAGAGCGGCAGGACCAGCGGCCACCCAAAGGCGATGCTACGAGCCCAGTTACTCCTCCACCGTCCTGACCCAGCGTTTTACCAAATATGGCCCAATCTTAAAATCCAGGCTGCGACGTCTGACTTCTCTCCGCTTTGCGCAATCGGAACATGCACCGGTGATGTCAACGTTTCCCCCCTCTCCCTCCCTCCCTCCCTCCCTCCCCTGCGTTGTTTAACATTGCCGAAATAGCTGATGACACGGCGCCCGGCTGACCTCTCGCCGTCATCGCGGGCTGTTTTTAGCGCCATACTGTAAACCTCGGCCCACTTGGCCTTGGAAGTCCTCGTCTTTCCTGCTGCCCACGTCGCCCACACACACACACACACACTCTCTCCCCATGCAGGGTAGCGGCGTATGGCTGCTCTCCTCTCCTCTCCTCCTCTCTCCTCTCCTCCTCTCTCCTCCACTCCTCTCCTTCCTCACCCACTGACCCACTGGCGGAAAGCGTGGGGGCCATCTGTGGCGGAGAGACTACTTTTAGTCTCCCAGGCTGCTATTTTCTGTCCACCGCTGCAGAAAAAAAACAGAAGCACAGGCTTAATTACGCAATGCTTGTCTCTCTCCCTCTCTCTTTCTCTCCCTCTCTCTTGCCTCACAGGTCTTGTTTACACAATAGCGCACTTGGCCCGTGGCAACACACAGGTACAGGAAGCTTGACTGTCAAATTTAGACATGGGATATGAAGTTGTCCCCCCCCCCCATTTTGAACATAGAAATAAATGTTCTAGTAATGTAAACTGTCTGCTGTGTAAGGATGTAGAAGTTTGTGGATATATACACAAATGACACACTTTTTCCATGATAGTTACACAGACTTTGCAACACATGGAATGTATAAGCTGTGTAAAATTGAGCTTGGAAATACACCCAAAGGCCCTCCAGATATCCAGAAGAGAAAAAAAAGTGAAAACAAGAAGTGACATTTATAAAGTGAAAACAAGAAGTGACATTTATAACCCAAATGCATAGTGTAATGTAAAAAGGCAGATATATGGGTTTATATGGGCTTATCTCACGATACGATTCGATACACGATATGGGGTTTATGATTCAATACAACCACGATACGATGTAATAAATAAGTCACAAATATTTCTAGAGACACCATTGGCTGCTAGAATGTAAACAACAATTTGAAAATGTCATTACAAAGTGCAAACACTATAATTCGGATGGAGAGTTTGTGAAATTGTGATGGTCAAGCGTCTCATTTGTGATTACTACAGCACAATAAAATACATTTCTCTGCCCCACGATACGTATTGTCACATTTTTGTATTGCAATATATTGAATATTTAAAAAAATGGTGAAGGTATCATTTGAAGATATGAAGCAATGACTTCACACCTTCGATGACTGCAGATTTTCGATGACAGCGAAAAAAAGAGAAGTGATCTCATCGTAAGCTGCAGGTTAAACAGCTGATACAGACGCTATTGCTAAAGATAGCTTCTTTTACCACAAGCCAGTCATGTGCCATAAGCTATGTTGATCCAGACATGATGTCACTGAGGAACAACATAAAATCTAAAAAAAATATATGCTTTTTCTAAGTTTCATACAGTGAAAAATAAAAATTGGGAAGATGCATTTTTGATGATTCAGTTTGGAGCCGTGCAACAACTCATATTAATTCTAAAATCTTGCCATTTCGTGTCAGTTTTAACTCAATAAAGAGCTAAATTCATACCTACAGTGACACCCATGGTCAAAAATATCCTTGAGGGGTTGGGAATTACAATATACATGTGCAACCTTTTCCATAAGATGTTAGCCACACCATGCTGGCCTTTCGAAACCCATTTTCCTCCGCAGCGTGTTTCTATTTGAGTCTAATTCCACTCGTGTTTATTCTTGTGGAACAAAGTGTGGTGAAAGTCAGAATGGAAAACCCAGCGGACGTGCATCGCTTTCTGGGAACACAACCTTGATTTATGTCCCCGTACTTGGTTTCAAAAGTCGAATAAACATGCAATTGCTGTCTGTCTACGCCAACACAGAGGGCCGGTGTGTGTGTGTGTGTGTGTGTGTGTGTGTGTGTGTGTGTGTGTGTGTCCACCGGGTCAGGATGACATCTGGAGGGAGTGCAGTGGATTTCAGGTTGCTGGTGGAGGCTTTAGTTGTGTTAAAAGCTCTGTTGCTGTGGATAGAAATAATATTGATGTAGGAAACAATCTCCTTATCGGAAAACAATTGCTGTTCTGAAGGATACATTCACTAATAAACAGATTAGGAATGCTTTATGTGAGACTGCTTTTCCACATGCAAGATATTATATGAAGATAATGAAGATATACAGTAGAGGAAAGCTTGGGAAGTAAGAAATTAAAGGAAGTTTCATTTCAAATTTCACATAAAACATATCCATCCAAGCGTGTTAGATAGATTTAAGCTAAATATTGACTACAACTGTGATTTCTGTGGAATGGAAAAAGACACCATGTTTCATTTATCTTATTGATGCCTTGATAGCAAAGTTGATTGATGAAGAAAACTTCATAAGAAGAATAACTGGACAGTTTTGATTATGATTTATTTTGTTAATAATGTAACTGATATTCATTATTTTGCCCAGATGCTTATAATAATGGGTACATTTTCTATACATAACAAACAAGAGGTATGTGTCCAAGCCTAATTTTTGGCACTTTATACATTAAATAAAAGTGTACAGCAATACTTTGTATACAATGAAGAATGAGAAAGCTAATAAAAACTTTAAATTTGTGCACATTTTTCAATTCTTGTGTACAGATGTGTGTGACTATACCTTTTATACATTCTACATTTGAAAATAAATAGAGAGGGGAAAAAATACCTTTCTGGCCCCATCAGTCATTAGTGAGCTGCAGAGAACAACAGAGGGCAGCAGAGTGTTTTGCTACAGTCAGCGAGGCCTTCTGGGCGTCCTCACCAGACGAGTGTCTCTGTTACCACAGGAGAGAGAGCAGATTTAATGAGAGGAGTGGAAAGCGCAGCGTGGCACAGCGGCCCTCGTCACCGGCCTGGAGACGAGGCCCGGCCCGACCGCCTTGCCAAGACGGACGGGGGGCAGGGGGCCGCGGTGGTGCTACTTCCTCCCCGCCCTTGGCAGCGGCATAATTGCTGAGGTTGCCTAGCGACCGGAAGCATGGAAACAGAAGGTGTCACTTGTTACCTCAGAGCTGGATTTAGCCAAATTGTAAAATAGCCACCGATGGATCGGGAGGGGGGGGGGGGGGGGGATCGAGTTACTAAAGATAACCGGCAGAAGGCAGCAGGCGCGTGGGAGAGGGAGGGATCCAAACACAGAGAGAGAGAGAGAGATCAGTGCGAGGCGGCGGGCCTTTGATCCACCGCTCTTTTTTTAAATTGTGTTTCACCGAACACGTTAACATGCACACAAAAAATACAGTAAGGCAGGACAAGTGACTCTGATTATGTGTAATCACACTGTCATCTCACAAAATGACCATCATACTGTGTATCTGAGGGGTTTATTGATCAATACATATGATACAACTATTACTGCTGAGATTTCTGGCTTTCAACTAACAATTTTGGAACTAACAATGTGCTATGAGTGAGCGAGCGATGTCACAAGCTTCAGCTATGAAGCCTAACAAGCCTTGTTCTCAAGCCAATATGCAAATGACTAAACAGTATTATTATTCCAGTATTTAGCCTGGTGATATGTTACCTCTTCACTACACATTTCTGTTGGATCTCTGCTCTAATTAGCTAGCTTACTACTTGTGTCAATGACTGTTATGTCATGCTGTGCCAGAGACTCGTTCTATCAATGTTGTTGCAGTTCCTACTGCTCACCAATAGAGGCCGATAAAGATCACAGATTACTTAATGCCCCTTTAATAAAGAACAATGTATACATTTACCGGTAAATGTGCATATTTACCAGGTGTATTTTGTGTGTTTTTTTTGTTTCTCTGATGATTTGCTTTTTTTTTTACACATTTACTTTTCTATCTTTGTATGTATCTCCCTTTTTATCATGTGCAGCACTTTGTAACGGTGTGCTTTAAAAGGTGCTAAAATAAATAAAGTTCTACTTACCTACATTTCTCAGTTAATAGGAGTGGAAAACGCAAGTCACAGTAGCCTGAGTCACTGTACCAAGTGGCCAAATGACCTCTCCGACTTCTACACTGAGATCTGCGAGGCGTGAGAGATTCATTCATTTAACACTAACAATATGAGAAAATTGGCAAAGACAGACTTGAGGTGTGGTAGCTGTATTGCGAGCATATATTGATTTGGTATTTTAGTCCAAAAGCAGCTGCACTAGCCTACACAGAAAAATACACACATTTTTTTTTAAAGAATCTAGTGTATCATAACTCCATGTGGCCAATAACCTGTTAGTAAGAGTCTACTTTTCGGTCAATATCCTATGTGAGTAAATTAATAAAAACAAACTAAAATGCAGAACTGTAGTGTTGGACAGCGCGCGCAATACACAGCCATGGTGTTACAGATATGAAGTCAACTTCTGTGACTTGTGTTTTCCACTCACATTAACCAGGATATGTACCAGATTTACCTTACATTACATTACATATAACATGCAAACCAGATGGAACCAATGTGATTGAGGCCTGTTATCCTAATTCCTGATATTTTCCTTTCCGTCTTGCCCTTTAATATCTCTTGCCTCTCTGTCTTTTGCCTGCTTCCGCTCTCCTTCTATTCTTATCTCCCCGTTATTAGGCTCATCCCCTCTTCGTCTCCCCATCCTCTCCCTCCCTCCCTCTAATAAACCAGCCCATCCCTCCCTCCATCTCGCACCATCCCTCTCCATCTCTCCCTTCCTGTCCCCCATTCATCCCCCGTTATTTACTCGGCCGTATCTCCCGCCGTCACCTTGTCTTCGCCGTCCACTCGCTTTTACCCGAATCCCTCCCCCTCTGCCACTGTTAATCTTTTCCCTCCCTCCTCTCTCTCTCTCTCTCTCTCTCTCTCTCTCTCTCCCTCGCTCTCCCCCTATACCTCTCCATCTCTCCCTCCATCTCTGGTGTGTACACAGCGGATGGTGGCAGCCCACTCAGTCCTCTCAGGGAGCAGAAGGTTTGTCCACTCCCACTCAGGCTTTGCGTCATGGAACACAGAGAAAGAGGAGACAGAGGAGAGAGAACAGATGGAGGGAGAACACACCGGCTCCCTGTTTTATAACATTGCTCTTAACAACACCGTGGTCATCATTACGACTATGTAAAGCAGCCAGTGGGCTATTGTAGACACACCGGGCCTATATATAGAGCTATACTGAATATAGTGGACCAGGATGTGACACGTTTGCTGTGAGAGTGAGATTTCCTCCCACCTTTTGGGGGTTGAAAGGTTTATGGATTCGAAGTTCACAGTGGATTCTCAATTTTATGAGAAAACACTGAAGATAATCTGTAAACTGCATTGCTCAATTCATAAAATCATTAATTCAACAAGAATGAATACAAATCCCTCTCCAGACCATAAGCTCAACTTCACAGACCTGTTGCGTATGTGGGATTCAATTTGAGGGCCTCACCATCACTGATTGGTGTCACCGTGGCAACCTGATGCACATCAGTACATGACATCATGACTGGCACAATCACCTTCCCATTTACGCAAGTAGAGAGACAATTCCAGAACGTTCTGCTATTATTGTTTTTGCTCATACCGGCTCCTCCTACTAGTTGAAACGAGCATTGCGTAAGACACCGGTAGGCAAAAGATAATTAAAAAAAAAACATCTTTTTTTTTTTTTTAAATGGCAGAGGATCCTGATAATGCAGCACTTTCAGATGCAAATGCCGCTGACTGGATTTACACAGGAACAAAACCAAAATGAGATTTTCAACCCCGTGTAAACAGGAGATTAGATCTTCTCGTCGCAGGCTGAACATGAGCAGTCAGATCTGGGTCACACTCAAAGCAGAAATCCATCCTGAGAGAGAGAGAGAGAGAATTCCCACGTTTTTTCCCCATGATCTTGGACCGCCGGATGAAGACAGACCAGGACAAGTGGCTTCCAACGTGTGATGCAATCCAGCCACATTCACCGATAATGAATGAGAGACTGAGGACACAGTGACACTACCCAGCGTGAATTTCTGGGGAAAAAAGAGAATTTATTTTGTGCTTTGGAAAAATAGCATTGCCATGAAGTAAAGATGTGGGTGTAAAAGCATAATGAAACGTTCTAAAAGTCTACAAAAGCAGCCACCTACGGATTGTCAGCGGTGTAGAAAGTTCTGCTTGATTCCAGTGTTGGTTGAGAGCTAGATTGAATTGTCTAATGATCTCAAGAATTAAATATGCAAATTCTGTTCAGACTGTGACTTTACCCCCTCAAACACAAAGGCCAATGGATTTCGGGATCTAGGAGAATCAAAGAATCTGTCAGTTGAAGGGGGCAAATATAAGTGAAACTACTATTTTGACTGATTTTGAAAATCTAACAACACTAGTTTGTATAGAAAGTGGTAATAGAAGTAATAGAGGAACATACTGAACACTGAAATAGTTCTATAACAGTTCTAAAATTCAAAACAGCTGTTAATTGAAAATATGTTTTTTGCTCCTGTGCTTTAGAATTTCTACTTTTATTCCTGTGTTTTATAGATATTTTGTTCGTTCCGTTTTGTCCTGTGTTTCATATTGTAAGAATCACAACCAAGTGAATCATCTAACACCAATATCTCAATTATGTCATCCCCTAACCACACACACACACACACACACACATTTCTACTGAAGAAAACACGCATCTAATGAGCTAAAGATCACTCTCCGTGCCGAACAATAGGCGATGACTCCTCTAGAGGCCGGAGTTGGCGCCTCCATTGCTTTGCTTTCCAACGAGGGTCTTACCTTCCTGCCCCCCGCCAGACACTCTTACAGTAAAAGGAGCAAACAGCAGATCTGTTGGTATTGAGGGTAAAGATAGTTTGATTTGGCGAGGTGAAGCGGTGAAAACACACTCCAGGAGCTCACCTTTTGTCATCCATCCCTTCCCTTTATGTAACAGATAATAGGGCAACGTGCTGACGCAAGCCGGGGAGTTGTGAACCAGTGTGTGGTGTATGTGTGTGTGTATGTGTGTGTGTGTGTGTGTGTGAGTCATCATGTCACCTACTGCGATAGGGTTGTTAGGTCACAAGAACAGCAAGCCTGTTGTTGTGACAGCTAATAATATGTGAGTTGGGGCTTGTTTGGAGGTGGTCTGTTTCTTTGCGTGTGTGTGTGTGTGGAGCTGTACACGTGCCCTCTGCATTAAAATATGAATTGAATAATCAGCCAATGGAACCAATTAACGCTAAGAAATAAGCAGTACATCAGCCTGTGCTTTGGTTGTTAATTAAATTAGACTAAAATCAATTTAGAAACTATGTCAATGAAAACCTCAGATGTGCAATGCAAAGGAGTAAAGTAGAAATGCATCATTTTCTGGAAATCTAAACTGATTTTTGTTCATATTTTTGTGGTTGTTTGCCTGATTATGACCACTGACTGGAGATCATAGTTTACCCACTTTTTTTTATTTACCACTACATCACTGGCTGTAAGTTATAAACTGATTTTCCATTCATTTGTCTGGGTTGTCAGACTGCCAGACAGAGGGATGGAGGGATGGAAAGGTAGATGGTGATCTTCCTTTCTCTGTTATTTGTCTGCTATTTCAGTCTGACCACATTGCCTCAGTCAGTAGGCCAATGTGGAAGTTTCTCTCTCTTTCCTGCCAGGCATAAAAAGACATGGAGTGAGTGAGTGAGTGAATGACTGAGAGAGTGAGGGAGGGAGTGAATGAGTGAGTGAGTGAGTGAGTGAGTGAGTGAGTGAGTGAGTGAGCAATAGAGTGAGTGAGAGTGAACAAGAGAGTGAGCAAGAGAGTGAGTGAGAGTGAGAGAGTGAGTAACTGAGAGAGTGACTGAGTGAGAGAGAGAGAGTGAGTGACAGAGAGTGACTGAGTGAGAGTGAATGAGCAAATGAGTGAGAGAGAGAGTGAGTGAGAGAGTGAATGAGTGAGTGAGTGAGTGAGTGAGTGAGTTAGTGAGAGAGTGACTGAGTGGGTAACTGAGAGAGTGACCGAGTGAGAGTGAGTGAGTGAGGAAGGGAGAGAGTGAGTGAGTGAGTGAGTGAGTAACTGAGAGATTGACTGAGTGATGGAGTGAGTGACTGAGTTAGTGAGAGAGTGAGTAACTGAGAGAGTGACCGAGTGAGAGTGAGTGAGTGAGTGAGGGAGGAAGGGAGAGAGTGAGTGAGTGAGTGAGTAAGTAACTGAGAGAGTGACTGAGTGAGAGTGAGTGACTGACTGAGAGAGTGACTGAGAGAGTAACTGAGTGAGAGAGTGATTGAGTGAGAGAGTGAGTGAGTGAGCGAGAGAGAGAGTGAGCGAGAGAGTGAGTGAGTGAGCAAGTGAGCGAGAGAGTGAGTAAATTAGGGAGTGAGTGAACGATACGGAACACAGGAAATAATAGCAAATAGATTAAAAGAAAGAGCATGCGAGATAGAGCGTAAGAGCGAGGAAATGAGAGAGAGAGAGAGAGAGAGAGAGAGAGGGAGAGTTTACCTAACCTCCTGAGTGGCTGTGGAGAGCGAGAGCTGAGTGGGTGGGGTGGTGGAGGAGGAGAGCTGAGGCTGGAGCTGGTGGTCTCAGCCTCCTTCACAGAATTATCCCAGTGACGCAGGCTCCTCCACACACATCCTGACAGCTGCTCCCTGCCCGGTTACAACGCCACGCGGCCTGTCCAATAACATCCATGTTCATTTCCTGAACAGCGAGGGCTTTAATGTGCGGCGTGGAGGAAAATAAGCTATTAGTCCACCTTCCTCAAGTAGTTTTTTCTCCTGGGATATGAGATACAGAGCAAAACACACCGGATGCTAGTTAAGGGCCTTCAGTGATTTCAGACCATTAAAGTATCAACATGACAGAATCCCCTAATTATCAAACCCAGTATGACATACACTGAATGTGAATCAATAAAGTTAGCGGTAAGGGCCAATTTTTAGAAACTAATCACAAAGAAACTGACTCAAATATCCAAAGCCCCAGGTACAATTAAGGAGAAATGCATAAAGTAGGTGTGTTGGCAGATTATTAATTTAAAGGAATTATATTCTATTTTTAATCTCCCTTATTATCATGTAACACCATCACTATTTCAATCAATTTTGCTTTACTCTCTTTTTTGGGAAACAAAAGTAAAATCTTGCATGGTGTGAGCTTGTCAGAGGTTCTCAAACCTTTTCATGTCATGTTTCATGTCATTTCATGACTCCCTAATATACACACATCAGGCAATGGGCCTCCATTTGATAAGATTTTGTCCCAGGCATCCCTTTTTTTGTAGTTGTTGATTTAACAATTATACAAATTAATAAATTGAATTAAATGTTTACACTGTACATGGGGAGGTAATAGTCATGAGAGTGAAAGCTATGATTAGAGTAGTTTCTCTAATTGGGATAATTTCTAGTGAATCAAATTGCAGTGAAATTAAATGATTCCTTATTTTGTCCCCAGACCCCACTGTGAGAACCACTGCCATACCTAGGTACTAAGAGATAGAAGATGATGTACTTTTCAGTCTGTTGTAGGTCAGACTCTCACAACTCTCATCAAGTACCTCCCTGCCACATCACGACATAATAGGCTATAAAGTTACTACTTGCTGAGAGATTGGGGGAACTTTCATGGTGGCATTATTGGTGTCAAACTAACTCAGCTACTGTGCCTCAATCCTTTTAACAAATGGGTGAGAAACCTGTTTATGGCCAATGCTATTATCCTGCTAAACTACTTTAATTGAGTCAAGGTTGTGCGGAGTGATTAAGAAGGTCTTGATTTTAACAGGGGCACTTTGCATAGTGCTCTAGTCATGTGGTGGTTTAATGATAATAATGCTGTTCTTAGCAGGATATTGATGTTTTTTTTTTCAGTATTTATGTCCCAATGTTGTTGCTGTTTTTATACACCTGGCTGACAAAGGAATTACCCTACTCCTTGTGAACAATAAAGTTTTAACTGAATTGAATTGAACTGAATTTAACTGGACTGAATAAAATTTGATTGGACTGAATAAGAACTGAAAGAAAATAAAATGAAAATCCAACTGAATTGAAAGAAAATGTAATGGAAATCGAACTAAAAGAGCTAGATGGCATTGTGTGAGGGAGATAATATGGTTTCAGAAGAACAAATTCTTCCAAAGTCATCTCAAGCAATCTTGAACAAAGATGAAGAATGGAACTGACCAAAACCACAGTCACACAATGATACTCCGGGCTACGCGGATTCAAAAAAGCCCCCACAATTGGATCTGATGATGAGGAACTGATCAAATCCTGGAAATTCTTAACAGATGCTCTTTTGCTCTCATGGCAACCACTAATGTCTTTCCGCGAAAGAAGGAGAAACGTCTACTGGAAAAATTTGATACCCTGGAGTAAAAATTGACGGAAAACCCCAGAGAAGATAAAGTGGCCATACAAACCCTGACATGAAGGATAAAGGGAAGGAGAAGCTTCGATGAGACCCGAGAGACTACTCAACAGGCGAAGTATACTCTTGAGAGAAGAGAAGTAACCCCCCTCCACCTCAACCCAATGGGAAACTCTAAGATAGACAAGGCCCTAAAGATCCTGGAAGGCCTCACAATGTTGGTCCATAGATGACTCGCAAGGTCCGCCACCAGTCAGTCCAGGAGGATCCTTTTTTTAGAGCCAGGGAGGTCCAGGGTTCCTTGGACCGTCAGAAGAAGACCAGGAGGGGCAAGCAGCACAGACAGGCGTCGCATGTGCTGTAATCCCTCAGGCCAAACAAGTGATTAACTTATCTGGTAAGTCCTTGAGTCAAGCTCACCTACCGATCCTCAACAAGGTCCTGACATTCGTCTCTGCCACCCCAATCGATGATTTCGATATTTCCGTTGACTTGCACCAGTTCTTCAGGACTTCAAAATCTGACTGAAGGATTTTTTTTGCTGACGCTAGCTGTCCTAATCCCCTTCAAATCGAAGAGCTCATCCAGTCCACCTAAAAAACACAGTCACGCTATTGAAACCTACAGCTGGATGGTGGAGAATGATATACGATTTTGCAGTGAGAAGAATAAGAAAGAGAAAAAGCCTTGATGAACAGCAGGTCCTCCTTGACCTGAAACATGACCATTCTGTTCTTATTAATCCTGGAGACAAGGGAGGGGGTATTGTCGTGATGGATAAAGACAAATACATCTCCAAATCCCACAGGCAGTTGGCTGATACCGAATTCTATATTCTCCTGCAGAAAAATCCTACAAGTTGGTTCAACTCTTCAAACAAAAAGACCATTGATCAAGGCTCCGAGGGTGGGTACATTCATTCGTACACTAAGGAATGTCTACAGGTCTCCCAACCCAGAATCCCTACTTTGTTCACCTTACCAAAAATACACAAGCCCTTCTTAGATGTCTCTAAGAAAAGACCCATAGTCTCAAGTACGTCCTCAGCCACTGAAAAGATTTCTCACTTCGTTGATTACCACCTAAAACCCTTATAGTTACCGATTTTCACTGGTGACTTCTTGAAACTTCTTGATAGCCTAGGTAATGCACCAAAGCAGTGCCTCCTGCCTGGTCTCATTTGATGTCCAACAGCTACATTCATACCTAATGATATTGGTATAGCACATTGTGTTCACTATTTAGACACTTGGGAATCTCCAGACCCTCTATCATCATTTTTAGCCTCTCTGATGAAATTAGTCCTTTTTGAGAACGTGCAAATTTACACCTTGGCTACATCAAGAAGTTTTTCATCATGGATGCTTGCACCAACCCATTCTTTGACAATATCCTCATATGGAAGAGATACATTGATGATGTCTTCAACAAAGGGAACTGTCTTGGATCCACAACCTGGATACCTTTGCTCCAAAAGGCTTCAACCTTGATCAGGACTATTCAGTGTATTTTGGATGAGTGCATCCTCTAGGCTGTATTTGACCTCCATCCTTTCTGTACCAGATCCAGCCAGCTCACTCTTTGAAACACCCACTTATGAAGCTATTTCCCCTTCACTTCTGTGCTGGTCCACAAAGCTTTTAAATGCTTTGTACATACTGTTTTTGTTTTGTCCTTTTGCTTTTCTGCTGGTATCTCTCGTGTGATTATCCAACTGCTTTTTATCTCATACTCCTTGTTCAGTCCCCCTATTTGATGAAAATTGTCTTCCCTTTGCTTTTTGTTTTTTACCTACTGCTTAATGAGTTTCTCTCTATGACACTGGGTCTCTATGATATTGGATCATGCCCTATTGATGGACACAAGACCATCGATATTCATGTTGTGTTATTGCCTTTTTGAAGTATATTATACTGTTTGGAACTTACTGTGTGATTGGTGCTCTGCTTTGTGCACCTACTGATTAGTGTGACATCAGAGTTCCATTTTGTTTCTCTTCCACTGTTTTTGGTGTGTATTGCTGCATTTCCTTGTTGATTGTTGTCTGATGAATGGCTAAAACATTTTTAATATTCTCTAGTTAAGTAAACATTTTTTTTTAATGAGAGTGTGGGGCGTTCACCCATTGTGTACTTTCAGAAGAAATGAAAAAATGAAAGTCAAACATGTTAAACTGAAATTCAACCAGTTTGGTAGACAGTACACAATTTCTCCAGTTTAATGCATTTTGGGCCATGGTCTACTTTTTCCATACATTTATGCTATAGGCTACCTCAGTTTCCAAACGTTTCCAACACATTTTTCATGTGTTACTTAATACTGCCGCTGCACTGAAAAGGTCAACAACCACTACAGCAGAATACTTACCTGTGGACTTTAATCTGGTTGAAGAAGTTTGGATGTATCATACTGTACACACAGCCATGGCTAAATAGAATTAGCTGCCTGTACCTTTAAAGGAACCCGGAAACTGTTGTTAACCCGGAAGCACCACCACAGGCTCGTCAATGTGACTTATGTCTTAAAAGCTAATAAATTTATGTTTTAAAGCTGGCTTTGAGAAGTGATTGAAACTCGACAAAATGTTTCTTACTACAGTGAATTGTGAGTATTACGTTTATTGTGTGCAACTATGCAGACAGCCAGTAGAAATGTACATGCAACGCTGTTTCACCCGTGCGTTAGCTAATGTCAAAGCTATCACGTGAATGTTGCACAGTGCACATTATCTTACTTGTGCTTAAACTAGCATTAATATTGTGTCTTGTATAGATTGTGGCGCCTGTAACATTATGTGCCTCAAAAGCTATATGTGTTTTTACAGGTTGCCAAATCGCTCATAGTAGCTTTGTTATGTATTCAACCTGTTAGCTCGAGCTAGTGTCATTGTTTATAATTGCACTGATAGCTATTCTGCCTGATTTAAATTATATATTCTCTTCTCTTTTTCATGTGTCAGTGGCCAAGGCAAAGTCCAAGTAAGTGAAAGTCATTCTGCATGTGAAAAAAGACTATTACTTCATCATTGTTGACATCCCGTTTTATTTGCCTGGCCGTAACCAAGAAGCCTGGATGTTGTGCACTGTATGTGTTGTTGCAGTCTGATGATTATTAGTCACAGTAATCATCACTAATTTGATCTTCTATCTACCAGGACAGTCCTGGTGCAAATGATGAGCGCTGCAGGAACAGGCTACTGCTTCAACACGAAGAGGAACCGTCTGAGAGAGAAGATGGTGCTGCGCAAACATGATCCATTTGGTAAGAAGTGATTGACAAGGTGGATTAAGACAAGCTAAGCTCTGCAGATGGAAGTTACCCATGG
Source organism: Centroberyx affinis (assembly GCF_046629955.1). Lineage (NCBI taxonomy): Eukaryota > Metazoa > Chordata > Actinopteri > Beryciformes > Berycidae > Centroberyx > Centroberyx affinis. The sequence goes on along the minus strand of NW_027281017.1, from coordinate 16,701 downwards.
AAATCCTTCATCATGCAGCATTGACCAAGTAGCCACACTCTAGTTAGAACAGTCTTGTCAAAACAGTGGGGCAGATTACAATTTCTCTGTATAGCAAGTGAATGTGTTAGGAGCTGTTCAAAAATGGCATATTCACATCCAGCCAATTTCATATGTAAAATCATTGTATGTATCATAAGGGAGTATGGCAACATAAGCAGGTTTGCATGAAAAACTTCATAGTACTGGCTGATCAGTAGGCTGTTTCAGTCCTCAGCATTTAAAATGAATTAATCATGGGGAAAAAAGTCTCCATCATTGTTTTGATGCCTGGACTGGCAGTTTTCTAGGTTTGATTAGTTACACATTGGAAAAAGTGTTAAAAAGAAAAATACACATAATGCTGTGTGACATGAGCCATGGTAAAATTAGCCAATAACAGAAAACAACTTGACATTGGAAAAGTCAGCATTCAGGTCATGTTTTAGCAGGGGTTGCTGATTGGCTGTGTACAACATGTTTGTAACATAACATGCAATTTGGAGGAAGATTTTATTCAAGGTTGTGCCAATCAAACCCCATGTTCCATCCAGTGAGCTACATGGGAAATATCACATTAAGACCATAGGAAGTTTCTTGGTACCACTTTACTTGAATTGTCAATAAGTCACCATGCCAGCTTCATAGGAACAGTGTTGCTGCATCAGAAAATGTCATAACACACTGTAATACATCATGAATCTGGCATGAGCAGGTTATGGGGTTGTTATAAATTGTATATTTAACTCTCAGGCCTATATATTTGTTATAACACCTCATACTCACATTATAATTACATCATAGTGTCATCAGAAAATGTCATAATACACTATATTTGTAAGACATCTCATATGACAAATTCTTTGATGTCACTTTACATGATATGGATTATGTGTAAGACACTGTGGCACATTAAGAATTCCACAGCTTATAATACATTTGATGTCTTAACAACATAACTATACAGGTTCCAGTGATAAATACATTACTTGTAACAGCCTCATAACCTGTCACTCCAGATTCATAATGCATACGGTGAATTATGACATTTTCTCATGACACTATTATGTAATTCTAATGTGCTATTAGGTGCTTATGATGCAATATAAACAAACAAATGAATAAATAGGCCTCAGTGGTAAATACTTGATGCAGTTATAATGTAATTATGTTCTTATGATGTATTATAAATATATAATGACTTATGTGTTATAACCAGAAATTCAAGTGAAGTTCTAAGTGTTTCTTTTCTCACAAAAACTGTCCTCTTCATCATGTCGGTGGCATCTTACTAGCTCAAGCTACTAATGTGCATACTACATACATGACTACCCATTCTCTTAACTGTACTTATTAATATGGGAGCAAAACCTCTGACTAACATTTAAAATCTGCTTTCTGTCTTCGCAGTGAACAAGCACGTGTTATTCTTTGAAAAGAGGAAGATCAGATCAATTTAACAATGCACCAAAAATATGGACAGCCACAAATCTGCAATGTTAAAACAGATGGTTCAATCGTCACGGATTCCAAATGGCGTCTCATCAAACCTCGTTCCTGATTGGCTGACATGTCTTCAGACGATTTTTTCCTCGGTTCTGCCATTAGGCTTCTGGCCTCCTTGCTGTGAAAATCCAGGATGACGCAAACAACTGGCAGAAGTTAAAAGCAAATCTTGAATAACACCGCTATCAACAGGAAGCTGTTGCACATGTCTAAAGGTTATGTTATTTATTGCAACTTTCACCAATTTTCCAATGTTGTTAAATCATGGAATTAAATGTCAACAGTTACATCATTCTTTACAATTCAGTTTTTCCCCACTCAAAAGCTGCTTTGAGTGCAACTTATGATATTAATACCGGGTAACTGTACTGTAATCATTTGTGGAAAATGGAATGAAAAATGAAAGCCAATTATTCCCTGAATATACTTTGTTGAAAGGATAACTGTATACCATAATAACTTTTTTATTAAATTCTTTAAAAACTAATATGAGTTTGAAAAATGTTTTACACAAGCTATTCCTAGAATGATGTTACAGATGGAGTGTGATGCTAAATCAGAGTCAAGCTCAGAAGATTTTTATTAAAATACCACTTGTTATTTCAATAACATAATAATCAATACATTTTCCCATGACAAAATAAGGCTTAAGATTGCTCACTCTCTTGATCTTTGCACTCCTGATTATATGAGAGGAAGACAACTGGGTCACATTTTACTTAATACACAGTATGAGCTTAGCATAGAGGTCAAGAGGATCCAGTCCAGACCTGGTCCACTGGTTTGGCGTCTTCTTTCAAAACAGCTCGGCCGGCAGCTCCTTCTTAAAGGGATACGACGCCTGCGTGCCGACGGCCTGCACGCTCACCCCTGCCACCCGATTGGCTCTCCGGGCCATCTCCTCCAGAGGCATTGTGGGATAATGAGCCATGTAGAACGCCAGCGCGCCAATGAAGCTGTCTCCGGCACCCTGGGAAGGAAACGACATCGTTAATGACAGCGCTTTTCACAATTCGCACCCGCTGTGTAAACAATGCCGCAGAGTAGCCTGGCCGCATGTTCCCTCTCAGCGGGGCGCGTCCCATAAACTGTGTCCCAGGTTGCTTGTGTTGCAGCAACCGGATATCGCAGAGCAGCAGTTGCATGTAAAGCTGATGTATATATGATTGATTGGCCTTGATGTTGAGCTGTTATCCAGGTATTGTGAGATCTGGTGTCTGGCTGCCACTACTAAACCAACATGGAACACCTATAATTGAACACACAAACTTTTAAAACAGTTTATTCTTTCATCTTACGCTTTAAAAGGTGGATGCAGGAGGAGTGGAAAGGTCAGTGTTTAAATTCAATAAGCAATTGCTGTCAACAGTAGGGGGTGCTATGACATCTGTCAGCTGTGTTGTCAGCTGATCCTCAGGTCTTGGTAAAGCCTCAGCTATTAGTTTTGAAATGAGTGATTGAATTCTGTTCCAAGTGTGTCTCAAAAAGTAACGTCCACATTATGAGAATTTGTTATGCCCATGTCATGAAGATTTACTGACCCCAAGACATAATTAGACAGTCAAATCATAAATTAGTGGCCATAAGCTCAATAAACATGTGGAGGCGTTTCACTTTGAGCAACAGCTGCAGAATATTTCTCGCTGAATTCATATACGGAAAAAAACGATACTGATCATTTAAACGTATTGTGATCATTTCAAATGACTGTGACGCAGTTTGGAAACGAACTTCATAAATCCCCTGCTGCATATGACATTCCGCTGTATGGTGATCCCAAAAAATCTGGGTGATGACAGACCTTAGTCATTGTTTTTTATGTCCTGAAATAACTGTCTAACCATCCAAACCACACAAAATCACTGGTTTTACCTAATTGCTTTTCAAAGTCAGCTGGATAACACATGCCAACTTTGTTAATCATCCCTCGGCAGCTTCAGCCATTACTGCCAAGCGCTCTGGTTTTGCCTATCGGTATGAAGATAAATCATCCTTTATTCCCTCTCATCTATTGATAGTGGAGATGGAATGTGCTGTCTACGCCCCGGGGGGGGGGGGAGTTTGGCTGGGACGGGATGAGAGGAGAAGAGAGAGGAGGGGGGAAGGGATCGCTGATGGGAAATGGCACAATGGTATGTGGCGACACGCTCATGTTTAACCACAAATGGCCCCCCCGACGCTGGTTCTCACAAGCCCGGTCCATTAGTCACCGCTTCGGCTCTCAGAAGAGTTCACTGCGCTCTCTCTCTTCTGAGCACCTCTGTAACCCCTTCCCCTTCCCCTTCCCCTTCCAACCCCCCCTCCCCCACCCTCCAACCTAAAAGTAACCCTTTTGTCATAGCGTTTTACCGATCCAGACGTCCCGAGAGCGAAGGTCATAGGTCGCGCGGCGATGGTATGACTCTTGGAATGGCAGGAGGCTGGAAAGAGTGAGATCAGAGCCGAAGCATCTCACAGGGCCCGGTGGATTTCCATGTTTAAACCCCATGGCGTGTTTATGTCTCCTGTCTGGTAGCTGGGTTGGGCTATAATACAGCGAGCGTTTGGAAACACTGCTGCCCCATTCTGGTTTGGCTCGGGCCCATCTCCCGCTTCACAAGTCCTGGTTGAAAGGATGACACCACCCCTGGGTGGGGGCTGACGCTAGCGCTTGAAAGGCCCAGTGACCAACATGGGAAAATTCTCCCACGCGGAGACCAGTTGCGAGAACTAGATTATAACGCAATAAAACAACAAATGGAACACTTCCCATCACTTTTTCTTCATGTTTTTATTAACCAGTTGACATTCAATCTACCACCAAACCTCCAACAAAACAAGCACTATTTTTTCACAAAAGTGTCTAGTCAATCTACACTAGGGTTCCACCTGTATGGGTTTTTGAAGACCGATACCAATATTTTTAGACTGAAGTCGCCAATAGCCGATATTTTTGTGCCAATAGTAAATATGTTTAAATTTGACCATTTTCATGTAAAAAAAAAAGACAAATATTCAGAGTTTCCGCCAGAATGTTATTCTTGGCAGGGCAAAAAAGCCTCTGAAACAGCATTTAGACCATAGGCACTAAAACTCCTCATTGAATCCCATACATGAAATTCCTTTAACTTTAGGACCCACCACACCTACTCAACAGTGAGGAAAACTATTAGGCCTTTAAATAAAGTATCAATACATTTAAGTAACGAACTAAGTAACTATTAGATAAATAAACCCCAAAGAAAAAAACACTTATTGTAGGATTACAGATTATAGACTGTTTTTTCTGTAGCTGTAGACGACATGACAGCTTGACATCCAATATTAAATAAAAGGCATATATATTGGCAACCTGATATATTGGTCTAACACTAACCTACACATTGGACATGCTTTCTTGTCCTAGGCGACTCCTTATTCCACTAAGTACTTGCAAACTAACACAAGACTTCAGATACACTCTCTCTCTCTCTCTCTCTCTAAGCTCCAGGTCACTCGACTGCGCGAGCCGCCGTCCAACCTTTGTCTTGAGTTGCGCACACACCGTCTCTTTTTCCCTGAGACTGGCATGTGACGCTATCGGATCCAGTGAATGAGGCTCAACGGAGCTGACAAGCGCATACCCCCTTCAGCCCCGCTCCCGCTGCCCTCGACACAGTTTGGTGAAGGTTAGATCTGGAGGCCTGTCAGTCAAACGACAGAAGCGCTCGCCGCGGATGAGCTGTGACGCTCTCGCCGGTCGGCTCCGTCCGCCGCCGCCTTGACCTCCTCCTCTGCCCGTTCTCTGCTGCTGCTCAGACTCAAGTTAGAAATTAGGTTGGCAGTCTGTGATGCGTCTGTGAGAAGCTTAGCAAATTGTGATTTAGGAGCTTCTCTTACAAAGCCATAGTCCTTCTTCAACCTATATCCAGTTCATGAAAGCTTTTACGTTTGCTGTTCTCAACACCCGGCGTCTGGTAGGTCTTTCCTGAGAAAAAAGTCTCCGGCATTTTACATTTCTGGTTTGTTTGGAATAACTAGAAGAACTGGGTAGTTAGCATGAGCAGCGATAGCCACCATGGCTGAACAGACAAAGAAAAGAGAAACTCAAACTGCATCAACAGACAATCCAAAGAAGAAGACGTGACAGTACTGGACACACTGTTTGATTGACAGGTGATCTCTGGGAAGAGCAGTGCGGAAACACCACAGCAACGAGCGCTGAGCAACAAAGATGCCCATAAAGTTACGTTTGTGAATATTTAACGGCGCTCAAACCAAATTATCTCCTTATATCCTTATTTCCCATGGCAGAACATGGCACAGCTTCCATTTTCCAGTTCAATAAACAACCTTCGCGAGGAGCTTGCTGTGTGCCCACTCAGCCTTGTGTCCCTCCAGAACTTGTGACTGTATTTCTCACCCAGAGGCCTCCCGTGATCTTGAGTACCATCCTAGTATGACAGATGGAGTTATGTACAGTTAGCTCCTCGAGCCTTGGGCCTTTGTCAATGAAAGGCACCCCGGGGAGAGCAAAGACCAGCTCAGGAGCGGCGATGATGACTCACAGTGGCTTCCAACATCCGGAAGCTTCCAGTAAAGACTCGCGAACAGCCGGGGACTACTCCTCTGAAGTAACAGGGGAGGATGACGCCGAGATCAAAAACACTCGTAATTGGAGCGATTAGGCCTCTCGGAGCGGAAAACATCTTTGATCCATCCGACACGCTTTGTTTTGGTCTTCTTTTGCGCTCTCCTTGTGTAAGACGCTGATCAACGGGACTTGGTGACAAGTGGACAGGCTGTAGCATGTGCTATCCATTAAATCTGGATGACGGGGTTGCATGTGCCCTTTCCTGGTGGCGTCACATTGACCTAAAGTGTGCAGAGGTGCGGAATGCAAAGCTTTGGGGGTATTCCCTTACCTTTGGATTCCGGGAAGGGAAGTGTGCAAGCGGTCCCCGTACGTCTCCGCTCAAAAGAAGGAGACTGGGAATAATTTGAGTGTCCGGACCCACCGTAGAGTTGTAATGTCTGGTTTAGACAGTAGTGTCTACCTTTCCCCCTACACAGCGGACCTCCCGGAGCGGTGGGAACCGAGGCCACCCAAGTCCTAACGGGGCTACAGACGGTGTGTGTGTTTGCGTGTGTGTGTGTGTGTGTGTGTGTGCGCTATAGCCTCATCCGATGGTCCACGCGTAAACAGCCAAGGCTCTGATCTGAATGAGGGAAGCCTGTAGTCAATTTAAGACAAAAGGGAAACAAATGGATTAGGGGGGAGGAGGGTAGACCCACAGTAGACGAGTGGATTCGCTTTGTTATTCATCCAGCTTCACAGCCGACCCTGACTCAGCCCATAATAGCTTCTGCCATGTAAAATGTGTTATTCAGACAGGGGGGAGGAGGAGGAGCGGCGTGCCGAATGATGAAAGAGTCGCAGTCGGGAGAAACTTGAATGCTTTTGTAAGCCATAATCGAATATATTACCGGCACTTATAATCTCATCTTTTAAAAGTTTGGCTCATTGTTGCATTCAGTCAGGCTTCGGCGCAGTGAACGTTGCACTGCAGTGGTTCATTTGCCATTAACCAAGCCGGATCAATCAAAATATTTCAAACACGCCTCGTCGAAATGACCAAACGCCTCCGAATGACAACGCTACAAGGTGGATTCGGATACAAGTGTTTTCGCAGTAGCTTGTTGTGCCACCCGCGGCGCAGCTAAACAGGAGCCGAAGCGGCAAGAAACCGCAGGTGACTCACTGTGTTGATACCGAGGGACCGCGGCCTAAAACACAGCCTCAACTCGCAGTGCGATGCTAGCGAAAAAAACAGCAGCGGAGCCTGCCGTTGACAAGCGCGGGGCCCGAACACAGTTCTCACGTACCATCACGAGAAAAAAGCAAACAAAGAAGTCACAGAAGAGGCAATCATCACTGGGTGGCGTGTGTTACCAGAACAGGCTCAAACACGGAAAAAAAGAAAAGGTGATCAACGATCTTGATAACAAGCCGGTGTGTTTTTTTCTCCAGTAAAAAAAAAAATGGGCTTACTGGAAGAGGGATTAAGATGTCCAAAAGAGTTAAACACTCCAGAATTTATGAGGCCATCAAAGAACAGAAGGGGTAGGGTGAGAGTGTGTGTGTGTGTAGGAAGGGGGGGGGGGGGGGGGGGGGGGGACATACAGCAGGCCCGACCGCAGCACGGCTGTGCAGCTTTCTGCTGACTGGTGCAGGCCCGAGAGGTGAGTCATGAAAGGGGGGGGGGATGGTAAGTTCTCCCGGGGGATATTGGGAGTTGCAAAGAATGAAGCGGGTGAATCTGGAGAGTATGTGAGGTGGGGTGTTGGAGGGTGGGGGGGTCACACACAGTTCAAAAAAGTGAGCGCTTTGTTCTTGAAATGCTGAAGTAACCTTTCACTGGGACAAAACTGTCACAGTGAGTCTGCTGTCACTTCATTTACTGCTTTGATTTTTGGATTTTCTACTCCCCCCCCCCCCCCCCCCCCTCCCGCTTCACTTTCACAAGGTGCGATGAGGTGTTTGATAGCGAGTTTACCGCTCCAGCCGAGACTCTATGTGCTTGTCGTCAAGTCTTTACTGCATTGCGTCATTCGACCGCTACTGGGAATCACGCCACAACAAAAGCACCGGGGCAACTACGGTGCAAAAGAATCCATCAGTAGAAAACACAAAAAATAAAAACCCTTGCATCACACCCCGTTTCGCACAAAGGAGTGATTAGCACTTGTGCGTGTGATGACCTATTTTGTTGGCAGAACGCAGAACACTCGCAAGACAGGAAACGCGAACGTCTCACCCCGGGCCTCCCGTGACGACACCAAGCCGCCGAGCGCGCTGTGAAATGACTCAAGCGGCGATGGCCTCCTTTAAAGACTGCGATCAGGAAGAGACCCCACCCCCACCCCCCCTCCCCCCCCCGGTGGTCACCACATCCCTAATGAAACGGCAGCCAGCCTGATCTGAAACCTTTCCAGTCGATGAGCTGCACAGATCATTAGCTCCGCCGAGGCTGAGAGTGGCTATGAGTTACAGTATGTGACATACAGCTTTGTTATGGAGTAGCAGTGTGGCATCTGATCTTGCCCGTGCAAACATTTCCTCTGCTGTGACAATTTGACAAGAAATTCTTAGTGGTGTCCATATTCAAGAGGGGGGCGAGAGAGATAGTGGAGATGGATTTTTCTTATTTCCAATAAAAAAAAAAGGCACATTTTTATCCTTTTTACTAATATGGGGAGTGTCCATTCCAGTCTACGTACTGGGTTGACTCATTCTCTACTACTGAAATGTTTGAAAATGATCACACGGATTGTTAAGAAGTATGAATGAAATGAATGAATGAAGTGAGTACACGGAATTCTGGAATGAAGAAGCCCATTAACAGAAATACAGTCACCGGGACTGCTAGATAAATAGTTGATTCTTTCCTTACTGTAGTGTCCACTGCTGTGACCGCGGCGGTCGGGACGTGTCGCGAGGACGACTCCTGTGCCTTGAGCACCACGCAGCCTTGGGGTCCCAGAGTGACGACGACCGCTCCGCAGCCTCGCCCCAGCAGCTCCCGACCGGCCTGGCGGGCGTCCTCCACGCTGGCCACCGAGGAGCCGGTCAGCAGCTCCGCCTGCATGGAGACAAGCCGCCAGGGGAAGGAGGGAATAAATACTGTACACACTGTACATAAGATGATGACGGGACACTGTTTGTTTGGCCTTTTCTACGGCAATTTTACTGTCTTTTTTTTTTTTTTTAATCAGGCAGACTTAAGTTAATCAGAAGTCGGGGGATTCAAATTAAAGATACGGCAAAACCAACACTGGTCTGGGATTCTGGGATACTAAAATTAGGAATGGCATCAGGGAATTTCCCCCAAGGCTAGAAACCAAATACCAAAGACTGTGTGTAACATGCAAGATATCAAAGCAGTGGCTTGATTTTCCAAGCACAGAGGCTTGTTTAATCCCTCTATTGGAAAAAATTGAATACATCATTTATGTCCGCTGACAATGAATGAATGAATGGTCTATACTGCCCAATAAACTAATGGGTCGGTTTGGTACTGAGTATCGGATTATAACTCAAGTTTAGTAGTACTGGTATCAATGCATCTCTAATTACACACTGACCATGGGGGGACAAAACCATAAAATACATACAGTCTGTTGAGGATTTGCTGGATCTGTCAAGCAGGCTTTGGACAAGGGCTTTTTAAAGGAATAGTTCGCCCAAAAATTTTTAATTCTGCCATTATCTACTCTATGAAGTTGTGCTGGCAACCTCCCTGTGTGTTATGTGGACAAAAGAAACTTCACCTGTGTTTTCGGGTGAACTGTTCCTTTAAGCTGTAGAATTGCTGACTACACCGCCTTATCACGGTCTGCCTGCAAAATGAATACACTTCAAAAAGTTCAGCGCTACAGATAGGCGGTGGCCTGCAGCATAACTTGATAACGATGAGCCAAAAAGCTGTGCACAATAAATAACACGAGGTATGAGCTATCTCTGTGCTTGGGGAGATTACGTTGAAAAGAGATTATACTGTGGAAAAGTATTGTGAAATTTGTTCCGAAAGCCCTTCCAAGGAAAACACACCATGACTCTAGTTATCCAGATGGGTTATATCTGAAGCAGTCATATACAGCCTGATATTTTGTACAACACTGACACTGACACGATATGAATCTATTTTAGGTGGACTTTAGGGTGGACTTCCCCTTTAATTTCCCCTAAAGAAACGGATTCAGCTGCAGTTACACATCTATAAATCACCTTGCTCTAACAAATTTCAATAGTAACAAAAAAATGACTTTGTGAGGAGACGCTAGAAGTGCGTGTCCCATGTTGGCATGTGAAGTCTCAGGTGGACATCAAAGATAATCCCCTTCACTATAAAGCACTTCAGCACAGTAGAGCATGTGGGCAGGGGATCAAAGACTGCTTGCACTTTGTCATCCTTAAGCCCCCCCCCCCCACCCCACCCCCCCACTCCCGCCCCACCCCTCAGATTGAGCATGGTACAGTGGGACCCACACACACAGACACACACACACACACCTGCCCGGAATGTGTGCCAGCCATCCCCCCCGCATTGGGAGGTCAAGGCATGGCTGACACTAACACCGAATAGGGGCGTGAGGATCCGATCCCCCCCTCCCCCCCGCCCCCCCGGCTTGTGTGATATTTGTCAAAGCGAACAATGACCCGAGACAGTTAAAAAAAAATAAACCGCAGAGTGTATCGGCGCTTTGAGAGCCCGCCTGCCACCCTGTTGCGGTCGGATGCCAAAGGAGAAAAAGGAGCTGTCTTCTTAGTCACCAGCGTCATGGAAGGAGCGGTGTGTGTGTGTGTGTGTGCGTGGGAGGGGGGGGGGGGATCAATCTACCTCCCCATGCGTACAGGAAAGTCGATTCATCACTCTGTCTGTCTGTGTTTGTGTGTGTTTACCACCGAGTGAGTAAGCAGCTATTTTTTTTTGCACAGCATTATACAGTACATGCCATGGACAGTGTGTGAGTAAGTGTGTGTGTGTGTATGCATAATGCTGAGGGGCAGAAGTCATGAGCATGAGTTACTCTTGTTAATGTAATTTTACACTTTAGTATTTGTACCTTTTTGAGCATTTTTTGAAGTCAGTTATTTAACTTTTTTCATTTGAGTTTTGCATAAGTTTATTTTGTTTGAAGTTTTGACTTCAGTATTTTACTTTTCTACATTTTAATTTGCATATAACAGGTTTGATGCAGATGCAATTTACAATTGGCCAGTTTCTCTTCTTACAGAGAGCCTACAAATGATATATTCTGTGATGGATGGGAATGAAAATGTAGCAAAGTAAAATACTTAGGTCAGCACATACTTAAGTAAGTAAAAAGTCAAATTACTGACTTAAAAAAATAGAAAAATAGAACACTCAAAGTTGTGCAACAACTTGTGCAACATTACATATGTCCTGTCATTCTGTTTGCACTGCATGTTTTACACCAGTAACTTTAACATTCTATTCGAGCAGGACCTTTTGTTAGTCTTTCCACCCCTGCACACTGCATAATATATAGCGTGACTGTACCTCTGCAACCTGACACTCAATCCTAAAAGAGAAAAGCGAAAAGGAGACACGTTGCGCTTTCGTCAACTCTCCCTTTCATGTCCCTCCACCCCCCCCCCCCCCACCACCCCCACCCCACACCTGGCTGCAGCCTCTCTCCGCCCTGCACCGCCACATCAAAAAGAGGCTCCCGGGCAAACTCACCTCCACTTTAACCCCCGAGGAGGGCGGCTGACTCAGCCACCGAGCACATCTGCCCTGTTGTTTTTACTACGTTTCCCATCTATCCCTGCCCCCCGTCACTCATCTGTCATCGCCTGACAGGCAAGACGCGAGGTGCCATGACACTCGTTTTTACCGTAAAAGGGGTGGAGAGAGGGAATGTTTTTTTCTCTCTCTCTCTTCATACCAGAGGGTTTACCTGTATGACTGAAGGCTATACAGCGGGGCTTTTGATGTGCCAGGGGGGTCGCGACCCGGGAGATACAGTTGGCTTACTGTGAAAGGTGTATGTGTGTGTGTGTGTGTGTGTGTGCATGCTCATAATGTCATAATGTTCCAAACCTCTGATCTTTTCCTCTTCCAACTTTGAGGGAAGAGGCCCAATATTGTTACTTCTACAAGAGCGAAGGCTGGGATTGGTTTCAGTCTCCTCTATGCTTACTTGTAAGTGTGAGTGTGTGTGTGTTATGTGTGAGAAAGACAGAGTGATTGTGTGCGAATGCATGAATGCTGTTGCGATAAATAGTGTGGGCAATCTGTGTGTGTGTGTGTGTGTGATTCATCACCTCAGACTCGTTACAGCAAAACACATCGGAGAATCGGTAGAAATCTGGATCCAAGTGTGGAATGGCCGGCGCCGGGTTGAACACCGTCTTCACTGTGACAGCAAAGGATTAGAAGAACACACGATGATCTCGGTGCATCGAAACTAAGAGGAAATCATGAGGAAGTGATCATCATGTCAATAAATCCAGAAACACTTTTCAGAAAATTGAACAGTAGCATTGGAAGCCAGGCGACAACCCATTATATTGACGACAATGTCAGGCATCATAATGGAGCGTTATTCAATTCAGGAGAGCATCCAAATCATTAACTATGGCTAAAAAAAATGTAATCGCTCTCCATAATACACCCAGATATCTATTTATCAAGCTGCTTTTAGAATAATACAATAGCGACAATGTCCCTGAATGACATATTTTACTATTGTGCCGTGTCTATTTTTCCATTTACTAAGCTTTGCTGTCAAGGTCTGGCATTACCTTAATTACACTTTCAGGGGGAACAAAGGCTAGCGGGCTACCGTAGGGGATTGCTCTCGCAGGCAAAGCTCAAGTGGATAAGCTTCTATAAAAAGACACCCTTTAAAAGATCAAATTAGCATTCGCCGGGAAAAATAACACCGGAGAAAAAGGCGCGGGGCGGCGGAGGCGGCCTGAGACATGCTGGATGTTTTGTGGCGTACTGTACCTTTTTGCTGTTTCAGATTTCTGTGTGTGTGTGTGTGTGTGTGGAGAGAGTATTTGACATGAGGTATAACCCTCTGTGTTAAGTGCATTACTGTGTGGGTGAGCTGTGACCCTTTCTCTGTATGTGTGTGTGTGTATGTGAGTGAGGGAGACAGAGAGAGGGAGAGTGTGTTTGTCAGGAGTAAATCCTCTGTACGTGTTGCACATCACTGTCTTATGCATATTCATGAGATGTAAGCATTAATGCATCTAATACCGCGATTTCTGTGTATGTGTGAGGATAAGCCCAGCTTGACGAAGCGATTAATTCTGATATCTCTGTGTACAAAATAAAGCCTCATGTTAAGTGTGTGTGTGTGTGTGTCTGTGTGTTCGCCAAGTATATGTTTCAGCGTTGGTGACATCAAAGTCTGTTGTGCAAATGTGTGTGCCTGGTTGCAGTGTGTGTGTGTGTGTGTGTGTGTTTGCGTGGGCGCATAAGAGAGCAGCTGCGTGGGTTTGTGCAGGGCTTTGGCCACCTGGCGCTTTGAGGTGGATGCTGGGCTGCTTGCGAGTAAAAGTGGAAACAACACGTCTCTCTCACACACTCACACACACACACTTGTAATGTATGTACACCCAGATGAGCCAAGGCCACGTCACACAAAAATCAGCATGGCACTGGGCTGGGATATCTCTCTCTCTATCTCTCTCTCTCTCTCTCTCTCTCTCTCTCTCGGTCTCTTTCCCTCTCTCTCTCTCTCTCGATATTGAATTGCACCTCAGTTTCCATCGCTCCGGTTTCCAAGACAAGTGAGAGATCTCTGGATGTGATCTCTCAGTTTTGCATAAAAAGAAGCGTCTCCCTTTTATCCCCCCCCCCCAACCTCTCTCTCTCCATCCTTCAATATCTGCTTCTCATCTTCTCTTTCACTATATAATGCTTAACTTATTCTGAAGATTATTTTTACACACTAAAGTCGCACTTTGTTACCTCTCTCTCCTTCACTATCCATATAATCCTTACCTCCTTTGCCTTGTAAAGGGTGTTGCAACTTTTTTGGGCAATGTAGATGGGCAATACAAGCAACAAGGGGAGACACAGGTTCCTATATTATTCAATATTCAGGTACGCCATGATGTTTGATTACCACTGGGGCCACCAATACTAAAAATCGGTGCACTCATGCTAGTGTAAGCTGCTTTGGATGAAAGTGTCCATCAACTGGCATACATTTAAAAGTCTATTTAAAATGTTTCCTGGCAACAAGCTGCTCCTCACTTTTACTCGCTCCCTCTCCTCCACTCCACAGCATCTTTAATGCAACAGTAGCCACGTTTACATCCACAATAAAAAAAAGCGATTGTGATGCAATTAAGGCAATAATGCAAGTAAGGCAGGACCCATGTAAACACTCCACTCTGATTATGTGCAATTATGCTGTTTGTTGGAGCGAGCATAATCGCAGTAGCATAATTAATGCCAGTAACACATGGAGTGCTCCAATTTGACTGGCATTAGCAGAACCCAGTCAGAACATGTATGCACCTTAATCGGGTTCTTTAAGTGCGATCCGTGTGTGTGTGTGTGTGTGTGTGTGTGTGTGGCAGTAGTCGAAAGCACAATACTCGCTACAACCACGTCACACTGGATGATCAGGGGGAGATGTCATGTTGACGGCTTCATCACGCTTGTTTGTCTTGGACTGTTGACAATAGCGGCATTATTGTGCGCATGTAAACGCTGCCAGTGACAGCGCCGCCACCTCTTCCTCTTCCTCTATCGCCCGTCTTCTTCCCTATCCGCCATCTGTGCGTCAGTCGCGTCGGCCCCCCCGGCGCCGGTGTGACGAGCCGCACATGCAATATGCAGCAAGAGGACCGGTTCGAGGATGGAAGCTGATCAATATGCAGCAAGAGGACCGGTTCGAGGATGGAAGCTGATCAATATGCAGCAAGAGCAGCTGGTGCGAAGCCCCGAATACACTGATGCATGAAGGAATTTGTCTTGCCAGTGTAATGAGCCGCCACTGGAGGTGTCAGACTGGAAGGTGTGTCGGTGTCAGGTCACCTTGATTTGCTTTCTCTCCAGGTGTCGACCCAAACAACGCTGCAAACACACTGCAACACACACACACACACACACGTGCAAACACACGTACACACAGCTGCTGGGACAGATGTGGTAACACTGTGATGCACGCAGACTGAGTCATGTCTGGCATGAGTGAGTGTGTGTGTGTGTGTGTGTGTGTGTGTGTGTCATGACTCTGGGTTTTTTTGGTTCAAGGTTCAAAGTCTAATCGCACATGGAGTGTAAGATCAGCCAAGCACAGTGGGAGAAACGGTCAGAAGTTAGAAACACAGCAGTTTATTGCTCTGGTCGATTGGAGAGGAGAGGTGGATGGAAAACGAGGGCAGAGGGAAACGGAGTGAGAGAGAGAGAGAGAGATCGCTCACACATACTCGCTCACACGCATAGACGCGCACACACACACACACACACATACGCACATACACAAAAGACATGAGTCACCAGTGAGTATCTGAAAGGGCTTTAAGAGGCTCTAATTGCATCTGGTGAGAAATATAAAAGCGGCTTCTCGCTCAGACAAGGAAGAGGGGGAGGAAGACAGAATGAAGAGGGAAGAAGAAAGAAAGAGAGGGGAACTATACAACTCATACAGTTCCCTAAAATCAATCAGAATCAATTTAATTCCATTAACATTCTCCATATTAAATGCTAGGAGGCGGCGGCGAAATACAAATGTATACGCCGTCGTTTTTTTCCCCCCCGCGAGATATTGATGCGCGGGGACGAATTAAAACTCTCTCCGGATCCGCTATCTGGACAAGTGTATCGCCGAGAGCTGGCACCCACGGCGCGTGTGGCTGGAGGGTGACATTTGCGTAATCCGAGCGGCGCTGCACCCCCGCGTCATTAAAAAAAAAAAACCCTCGCCGCCAAACCCATTAACACCCATTCTCTCCGGGGAGCGCCATTTACGCAATGCTCCGGTGCCGCAGCATCGAGGTGGCATCTTTGGTGGCGCCTTCGCCTCTCTCTCTCTCTCTCTCTCTCTCTCTCTCTCGCTCCTGACGCCACATGCCGCGTCCTAATCCCGCCGGACGGCCCGACGTAGCGAGGGGGGGGATGGCGGAGAGAGGATGGCACCGGCGCGAGGCCATCTGGGTATCCCATCTGCAGCGCCGCGATGGCTGCGACGCTTTCGTTCCTGGCATCCCGCGGCGAGCGATTACCGGCGACAGGCCCTGATGACAGGGCCGAGAGGCTCCCCAGACATCTCCGATGACGTCGGGGGGGGCTTCTAATAATAGGATGTTATTAAAGATGATTAGCTCAGTAACCTGGTTATCACCAAAAGGTGGAGGGAGGGAGGGAGGGAGGGAGGGAGGGCGGTAGTCTAAAATAGCGCTTTGTTTACGTGGGACTACAAGGCCCTTGCGGGTTCGGGCTTTTAGCAGTGTGTGGAAAGAGATGGCTGTTAATGTGGATTATGAGCAGTAGGGACAGAGGGGAAAAAAAAACTCAAATCACAATAGACTTTCATATTTCCTCCTCACTTCTCACCTCACCTGATAAGGAGGGAAGGGTCAAAGGGAGGACACTTAAAAAAAGAAAGGGATACACACAGAAACAGAAAAGAGACATTAATATGACTGTGACTTATAGGGACCCC